>NC_084569.2:22184958-22204958 GCF_033978685.3 Nerophis lumbriciformis
CCCATACCATCACAGATGCTGGCTTTTCAACTTTGTGCATATAACAATCCGGATGGTTCTTTTCCTCTTTGGTCCGGAGGACACGACGTCCACAGTTTCCAAAAACAATTTGAAATGTGGACTCGTCAGACCACAGAACACTTTTCCACTTTGTATCAGTCCATCTTAGATGAGCTCAGGCCCAGCGAAGCCGACGGCGTTTCTGGGTGTTGTTGATAAACGGTTTTCGCCTTGCATAGGAGAGTTTTAACTTGCACTTACAGATGTAGCAACCAACTGTAGTTACTGACAGTGGGTTTCTGAAGTGTTCCTGAGCCCATGTGGTGATATTCTTTACACAATGATGTCGCTTGTTGATGCAGTACAGCCTGAGGAATCGAAGGTCACAGGCTTAGCTGCTTACGTGCAGTGATTTCACCAGATTCTCTGAACCCTTTGATGATATTACGGACCGTAGATCCTTGCAATAGCTGGTTGAGAAAGGTTTTTCTTAAACTGTTCAACAATTTGCTCACGCATTTGTTGACAAAGTGGTGACCCTCGCCCCATCGTTGTTTGTGAATGACTGAGTATTTCATGGAATCTACTTTTATACCCAATCATGGCACCCACCTGTTCCCAATTTGCCTGTTCACCTGTGGGATGTTCCAAATAAGTGTTTGATGAGCATTCCTCAACTTTATCAGTATTTATTGCCACCTTTCCCAACTTCTTTGTCACGTGTTGCTGGCATCAAATTCTAAAGTTAATGATTATTTGCAAAAAAAAATAAAAATAACAGTTTGAACATCAAATATGTTGTCTTCGTAGCATATTCAACTGAATATGGGTTGAAAATGATTTGCAAATCATTGTATTTCGTTTATATTTACATCTAACACAATTTCCCAACTCATATGTAAACAGGGTTTGTAGATTGTGGTTACTATTCTTTACAGTAGGTGGAGGCATGCATAATATGGCCACTTTTTAACACACTTGGTCTGCCAGAGAGTAAAAAGATATAGCAGGAAGGATTAGTGTTGCCAACTTTGCTACTTTGTCATCAAGGATTCAGACTCTTCTAGACGCTCTTATTCTAAAAAAGCGACTTGCAACAAATCTAGCTACTTTTTCTGGTTTTGTTGGATATTCTTATGAGAACACGTATCGCTATTCTCAATAAACCTCAAAAGAAGTGACAGAGAGAATATTTATTTATATTTCTAAACATATTTGTTTTATTGCCCACCAAAAATTAACATGGCCAATTATGCAAATCAGACAAGCTACCTCTGGATATTCCCTAACAATAATAATATTTACATACATGTAAAACTAGATTTCTCACCTCCATGAAGTCTTTTCTTTGTATAGAAGAGTGCAGAGCAGCAGGTATGGACTGTCCACATATTTGATCCCAATTCTGCAGAAGAAGAAATTTCACAGTTAGAAAAAAGATTGAAGTGCACACACGCTAAAAAAAAAAAAAGTAATATCTTTTACGTCATAGCAATGTTGTCCAATCTCGTCATACATTTACAGTAGGGGTGGGCGATATGACTTAAAATGTATATTGTGATATATAATGCAGCCTCCTGTGACAACAAAATGGGGTACAAAGCGTCCTTATTTGGCTGTTTCCAATTGTAATATTTTCTCAAAACTATTATAAATCTTGTTAATAGCTGGTTACTTTCTGTTTTAACGTGGTTCTATCTACACTTAAGTAAAAAATGTAATAAGCACTCATTCCTATGTTCTTTGATACTTTACATTAGTTTTAGGTGATACTACAAATGTGGGTATTGATAGAATACCAAGTAGTTACAGGGGCAGTATTGGTCATACCAATGCTGATACTGGTCCTTACAATTGTCAGACAAAAAGTCCGGGTGGCGATGTAACAATATTAATTAAATATATAAAACATATTTTCCTTCTTCCTTTTTTTTGGAGCAAAAGTAAAATCAATAGTACAAAAATAATTGAGGTGACACTGAGGTGTACAGTACACCCACAAATAACAAAAACGTTTTGTAGTGTGTAATATTTAAAAAAAGATTGGATCCAGTGAAATTTCACAGAGAACAAGGATAGGTATGAAAAACACTAAGCTTATGACAGATTTATGTTTTTGAAGTAGAGTGTTAATTTGTGTTTTGGCAACATCTGGTGGTCACAATAATTCATTAGGTTAAGGGGATGACGCTGCAAGTTGAATGATGCGGACACGTTTGTTACTGGATACTTTTTAATACTCTTCTGCCTTGAAGACTCTGTATCTGCCAGTAAATATGGAACTATAAATATTTGTTACTTGTTTTTAAAAAAAAATCATGATCATAAATGAATACAAGTTCATTTATTTTTTATTTACTTTCCATAAATATATAAACGTATTCATCATAATCTCTTCATGTCATATTAGGCTCCAGTGTTGCTTGTTTTTATGTTAGAGCTTTTATCCAATCAGTGAGTATCCAACCACAAGTTGTTATCTGCGAAAGCAGGAAGTGGCACCGGAGCCAGCAAAGAAATCATTGGTACTTTTTTTTAACCCACAAAGAAGCAGAGCAAAATGTTGACTAGGTGGCAGATACATATTTGCAAGGCCATTTTCAAGAAGAATATTTAAAGAGAAAGTAAATCTTGTGGCACGAGGTCCGTGGAACCCTGGAAGCTGGCTAAGCTGTCTAGTGAAAAAGTTTGCCCGATGTGCCGAAAATTAGCCCGTTTTGTACACTATTGAGGTGATTCAATGGTCAGTAGTGCGCAAGTGTGTTTCTGTATAGTATTTCTCCGTTTTTTAAGTCGGACTAAGTAGGACGTTAATGAAGGCCTCTTTGGGAAGCGCACGGCCCGCCCGCCACTGGTATTAACAAATGTTGTTTTAGATTGCAATATTGTTCAATTAAGGACACTTGCACTACAGTAGCCTCTAGTTGCCTATAGCTTTAATGTTTACCCTTTGTAAATCATTTCTATAAAATACAAGAAAAGACCAACTATGTGTGCTTATTGGAGGACGTTTAGATGTTACTGGCTGTCCAGCTTTGCACAAGTAAACGATATCAGACCAATAGCTGATTTCAATATCGATCGGGACACCCCTAATATCGTCTGTATCGCATACCCTACTTTATAGAGTAGTAGGACCTGCTTTAGCTCGCTACCTTCTTGTCTGTGAGTTTCTTGCCAGGGTTGGTCTCCTCTGGATGGTAGAACCAGTTGACCCTGACCACCATGTTGCTGCCCCAGGACTCCCACATGCTCTGGATGCGTCCAATGAAGGGCAGGTTGGGCCTTCCAGCGGACAGGAAGACAGCGCAGTCGCCGATTCGGATCATCTCCCGGCCGCGCACGATGGCCTTGTAGAAGAGCTTCTTGGCCTTGCCCTTCATTCCCCGTCTCTGAGGAAGAGATGATCAGAGTGGAATGAGGAAATTAGTATAAATAATAATGTTTCTCAAAAGACACCATGAGCGCTCACCTGAGTGGGTTTCCCAAACCACTTCCAGAGCTGCCTGGCTGGAAGGAAAGCAGAAATCTTGGGTCTGTTCTCCACACTGGGAAGCCTCTGTCGTTTGGCCAACTCCTTGGTGGTGGGGAGGTGGACCCCCTCCCGGCGCTTGGGCCTGCCCACTTTGCCTTCTCCTCCACTAGGCTTCGGTTTAGGAGGACGCCCCCTTTGCCCCGAGCCCTTCCCGGTGGCTGGTTTGGCCGGCTTAACCGGAGTGGCAGCAGTCGGAGATGGTGAAGGGGAGCGTGAAACGGGAGATGACTCCTCCTCTTCTTCTTCCTCCACCTCCTCCTCTTTGACATCCACCTCCTCCTTCACGTCGTCTTCTTGCACCTCCTCTTTCACCTTGTCCTCCGCTGCAGGCTTAGGAGAAACGGGGACTGGAGGAGGGGTAAGGGTCCGCTCTTCGTCGGAGCTGCAGGAGGAGTCGTCCGTTGACGAGGAGGACGAAGATGAGGACGAGGAGGAGGATGACGAGGAGGAGGATGATCCAGAGCAGGATGAAGAGGAGGAGGAGCAACTGGAGGTGCATTTCTTCTTTTGAGTCAACTTTTCTTTGCCACTTTCCTCCTCGGACTCGGAGCTGCTGCTGCTGCTGCTACTTTGAGACTCCTCCTTCATCGTCCTCTCCTGTCTCATGTCCTTCTCTCTTTTCTCCTCCCTAATTTCCTGTCCTCTACTGCGACTCTCAGCTCTCTCTATAGCCAGCATTTGTGCGCCATAGTTGGACTCTTTCTCCCGCTCCGGATGTCTGGGTTTGGCCTTCAGCATCTTCGGATCGGCACAAGTCACAGGGCTGTGATCGCGATGGACTCCCCGGCCTTCCAGCAACATCAGAGCCTTAGTTTTCTTGGTTTTTGGCGAGGTCACGCCCTCGTGGTCGAGCTTCACGAGGGGCTCTGCAGACACGGGCTTCCGTTTTACCACCATGTCCCTCTGCCTGGAGGTGGACTTGAGCCTGGAGATGGTGGACAGCTGGTCAGAGGACACCTTCCGTTTGTGTCCGGAGGGACTTGAGGACGCTGACGAAGGTCTCGGAGTCAGAGAAGTCCTCGCCACTGGACTGGGGAGGAGGACAGAACCGATGGGTCTGGAGATGCTGTGATGGTCAGACTTGGTTTTGGATGCTAGAGTAGAGGCGGGCCTTGGAGTTGAGGTCCCACTAGGCTTTGGTGTACTAGATGATGGAGCCATACTGGGTCTGGACATAGGTCTGATGTCTCGGTCTCTACGCTGGCCGTTATACGACGTTAGATTGGGCTCGCTGTACAGGTCCACGGTCAGAACCTTTCCATAGGTGGAAGGATAGATAGAAGAAGAGAGCTTAGCTTGAGCTTTAGCAGCAGGAGTTGAGCTGGGCTTTCTGGGTAATGGCGCAGGAAGGGTGGGGCTGCTTGAAGGGGACGTGATGGAGGTCTTGAGTTTTGCTTGGGTCACCACTGCAGGCCGTGATGCAGGCCGAGGCTTCTCCTGAGCAGCCTTCTGGACAGAGGACGTCCTCTCTTGTGATGGTTTGATGGCATCCTGGGCTTTGTCTGGAGGCTGGCTAGAAGATGGGGACTCTATTTTGTCTTTGACATCAGAGTTTAAGGAGGTTTCTGAAGAGAGAAAAAAATCAAAGTTTAACACTAATGGCACCACCTGTACCATGTACTTTATATTTAATGCAGAGTAGCAATTTAATTGTCCAAATAAAATTGTCTCACAATCCTTATCAGGGATGATGATTTCACTAAACAACACTACTAACAACAATAAATACATGTATTCATTTAAAAATATATATTTTATATCAATTTAGTTCTAACTGAAGTGTGTATTTCCATATAAAACAAGTTTTAAATAGTTATACAGTCGTTTGTCACCACATTGCGCTTCAAATATGACAGCCCACCACATTGCACTTTTTTTTTAATTTGAGTTTTTACATTTACATTTTAATATATATTTAAGCATATTCTACAATGATCCTAAATAAAGCACTTTCAAGCATAAAAATGGCTAAATAAAAAGGCAAAAAAAGGAAAAAAGATTCACATCTGAATCGCGATTGTTATTAATCCCGATTCTAAATAATTTTCAAAAATAAATATTCAAAAAAAATAATACATTTTTAAAATACGTTTTTAGGCCATTTCTTCCATGCAACCACAAGGAGCTTTTCTAACCTGTAATCTGTCTTAAAAAAAATATATATATATACAGGTAAAAGCCAGTAAATTTGAATATTTTGAAAAACTTGATTTATTTCAGTAATTGCATTCAAAAGGTGTAACTTGTACATTATATTTATTCATTGCACACAGCATTCAAATGTTTATTTCATTTAATTTTGATGATTTGAAGTGGCAACAAATGAAAATCCAAAATTCCGTGTGTCACAAAATTAGAATATTACTTAAGGCTAATACAAAAAAGGGATTTTTAGAAATGTTGGCCAACTGAAAAGTATGAAAATGAAAAATATGAGCATGTACAATACTCAATACTTGGTTGGAGCTCCTTTTGCCTCAATTACTGCGTTAATGCGGCGTGGCATGGAGTCGATGAGTTTCTGGCACTGCTCAGGTGTTATGAGAGCCCAGGTTGCTCTGATAGTGGCCTTCAACTCTTCTGCGTTTTTGGGTCTGGCATTCTGCATCTTCCTTTTCACAATACCCCACAGATTTTCTATGGGGCTAAGGTCAGGGGAGTTGGCGGGCCAATTTAGAACAGAAATACCATGGTCCGTAAACCAGGCACGGGTAGATTTTGCGCTGTGTGCAGGCGCCAAGTCCTGTTGGAACTTGAAATCTCCATCTCCATAGAGCAGGTCAGCAGCAGGAAGCATGAAGTGCTCTAAAACTTGCTGGTAGACGGCTGCGTTGACCCTGGATCTCAGGAAACAGAGTGGACCGACACCAGCAGATGACATGACACCCCAAACCATCACCCAACCATGCAAATTTTGCATTTCCTTTGGAAATCGAGGTCCCAGAGTCTGGAGGAAGACAGGAGAGGCACAGGATCCACGTTGCCTGAAGTCTAGTGTAAAGTTTCCACCATCAGTGATGGTTTGGGGTGCCATGTCATCTGCTGGTGTCGGTCCACTCTGTTTCCTGAGATCCAGGGTCAACGCAGCCGTCTACCAGCAAGTTTTAGAGCACTTCATGCTTCCTGCTGCTGACCTGCTCTATGGAGATGGAGATTTCAAGTTCCAACAGGACTTGGCGCCTGCACACAGCGCAAAATCTACCCGTGCCTGGTTTACGGACCATGGTATTTCTGTTCTAAATTGGCCCGCCAACTCCCCTGACCTTAGCCCCATAGAAAATCTGTGGGGTATTGTGAAAAGGAAGATGCAGAATGCCAGACCCAAAAACGCAGAAGAGTTGAAGGCCACTATCAGAGCAACCTGGGCTCTCATAACACCTGAGCAGTGCCAGAAACTCATCGACTCCATGCCACGCCGCATTAACGCAGTAATTGAGGCAAAAGGAGCTCCAACCAAGTATTGAGTATTGTACATGCTCATATTTTTCATTTTCATACTTTTCAGTTGGCCAACATTTCTAAAAATCCCTTTTTTGTATTAGCCTTAAGTAATATTCTAATTTTGTGACACACGGAATTTTGGATTTTCATTTGTTGCCACTTCAAATCATCAAAATTAAATGAAATAAACATTTGAATGCATCAGTCTGTGTGCAATGAATAAATATAATGTACAAGTTACACCTTTTGAATGCAATTACTGAAATAAATCAAGTTTTTCAAAATATTCTAATTTACTGGCTTTTACCTGTATATATATATTTATATATATAATTATTATACCAAATAATACAATGCGAGAATCTTTTTAAGTTGAGAATCGTAGCCCCAGGAAATCAAATCGTTCGGTGCCCAAAGATTTAGACCCCTATTAAATAAATCATCGCAACCATGTTCGGAACTAATTAATAGCGATATACAGGGGAGACTGTATCAAACAATGCTAAATAATAAAGAAAAAAAAATCTTTAAAAACAAAATAACAGATTGAATCAGCAGCAGCTGGTTGCTGTCAAGTAGTGTATTAGAAATTGCTTTACAAACAATTCTATGCAATTGACATAATTCTTAATGATTGATAATATCATTATTATTATGCTATTATTGTAAAATATTTTTGTGAGGGGTGCTCAAATTTTTTATTAAATTCTACATCGAAATCTCAATTTTTTTTTTGAAATTTAAAGTTTTTTAGGCTATCTCCATGCTTAATCGCTGTGTGTTACGTCAGCAGCCAAGAGGGGCTTTTGTAACCTGTAACTTGCTTTGAAAAGGTTTTATCATCTTTTTTATACCAGATAACATATAGCGAGATCGGTTTGAATCAAGAATTGTGTTGAATTGAATCATCACCCCAAGAATCGGAATCAATATTTCAGTTGATTCATGTCTCCAATATTTGTAGTCACTTTCTTGGTGTGAGTCTCTTACAAACAGCTTGCCGGCCAAGACTTCTGCCTAGCAACAGTCAGAATTATATCGCATTGCAAATGATTGATCTATTTATAATGAAAAGTATACTGCATATGTGATATAACATAGGAAAGACACAATAATACAAACCATTTTGTCTGATAATTATTCCCAGTAACACTTTAAAACAGGTACACATTATTAAGCATTAATAAAGCATTAGTAAATACTGAATTCATCATTTATAAAGCATGTTTCTGGCATGAATTCTCATTAGTATGCAGTTCAAACTGTGTAACTACATGTATAAATACGCATGTAAAGAGAATAAATATTTACATAACCTTTTTAATAATCTAACAAACCATTGTAAATTATATAATGTAGAAATGCTGACTCAATCATTGATGAAGTGTAAAAATGCATCTATAAAATGTTAACTAGAAAAATAAATTTCGGTAGAAATTGAGATGATGAAAAGCCGAAGCAGAACTGAAATGCTAACTACCAAAATGAATGATTCTGAGGTGCATACCTGTAAAATTAGACAATAAAAAAACGAACATGCTAGCAGTAAACATGTGTCAAGTACCAAAATAAAGTATTCTGGTGTATTCCTGTAAAATTAGATTGAAAAAATCTAGCAAAACGTTAGCGTGTGTCAAGTACGAAAATATGGGACTCTGAGGTGTATACCCACAAAAATAGCTAAAAATGCTAAGGTTAGCATGCTAACTGTAAACATGCATCAACACCAAAATAAAAGCTATCATGAGGTTAGGCTGCATCAAGTACCAACATACAAGACTAAGTGTATACCTGTAAAAATAGTTAATAAAAATAGCATGCTAATGTTAGCATGCTGGCAATTGATTATTGGAATGGTTTGAATTGGTTGAGATATGTGGGAAATTTTAAAAATATTTGTCTCATTGTATTAATGCTGAAAATCAAGAACAATATAACTTTGATCATGAACTGCATATTAAATGAGTATTCATGTCAGATATTATTGACTAATTCAGTATTTACTAATGCTTTAGTTTTTGATTATTATAAAGTGTGACCTTTTTTTCTTTGGAATAAGAAAAAAAGATGGGCATTGGACAGTAACAACATCAAAACAATAGAAGACTACAAATTAACTACTACTTAAATTATGCTGAACTTAAACTATTAATTTGTCTTTTGAATTGCACTGAACTGAAAAAATAATAATTAGAGGCTACATTAAAGAAAGATACTCTATTTGGCATATGTTAAAAAGCACGGTTACACAAAATGTGACGCAAAAAAGACTCAGACGACTATTAATGCAGTGTTTCCTGCTATGTAACCATAATCTGTTGGGTCTCCACTAATGTATTTTCCATTTTAAAAAAACAGCAGCAGAAACCCACACTGGTTTAACACAAGATAGTCTCCAACTTTCATTGTGCAGCTTCAGGACTTTGGCGGTGAAACAAACCAGCAATTCTGAAAAACTGCTTAGTCTTGCATCTTGTCATAATTAGATGCAGAGTAACAACAACCAAAATATGTTTTCAAACAAATACAAATACAAAGGATGACAGTATTGATCAAGCATGATTAGATTTCCTCTGAGACCTTGCATATTTCGTTGATAAAAGATGACATAGGCATGTTCTGCTTTAGCTCCTTTTAGAGCTTTGCTTTATTCTTGTCTGCAAATGATGCTCGCATTGGTCTTAAACGGATAATGAAGGCAGTAAAAGGGAGAAGCATTGCTCATGCGTCATGAGCGCTCAGCCAAATAATGTGAAATCCATCTCTTTTTTTTTACGATGTTATGCATTTTGTGAAAAGCAATGATGGTTTACAGTTCCTGTGGAAATACTGGGAAAAGGGCAGAGTGGCAAATAAAGGGAAAAGTGATGGCAGCAGTTATTACGCCAAGTGACAGATTTATTTGAAGCTATTCATATTTGACCTCCAGTGGGAAATACTGCATTGTGTTAAAGAATTTGCTGTTGTTCCAAAAAGACAGGAAATTTACTTAGGCTAAAGTACAAATAAGTAGCAGCAGGTAATAACGATAACTATTTTGTGTTCATATCCATCAGACAAGGTTATCTCACCTGGTTTGGGTTTGGGTTTGCGACCGGGTTTTCCTCTTGCCTTTGGAGCGCTTTCATCCGTCTTTGGTCCCGCCTCTTTGCCCTCCTTGCTGCATTTGCGCACTCTTCTTCTAGAGCAGCTGGCCACCAGCAGCGCAGGTGAGGGTTCAGCGCCTGCTCAGGGGCACACAGCCAACAAACATGATTCTAGTAGTGAAATCAACAGGACATTATGATCGAGCTTCTGCTTCTAAAAACAACGACAACAACAACTCAAACAATTAGATTTGCTCACGAGTCATTTTATTTGCAAGTCAAATGTAATTACTTTTTCATCCAGTAGATGGCAGATTACCATTATAAAACAGCAACTAAGTCAATACAGCTAGTGAGTGTGCCATACACTCACAGAGGTGTCATTTACCCATCACGAGTAAATACAGTATACAAAAAAATAGGCTTTAATATCTGTTATGTTAAGGCTTTGTCCGCATGTTTGTGTTGTCCTCTAAAATGTATTTGCAGCTCATGTCAAGGCAACAGGTGGCGCTATAACCCCCAACTTTCAGAAGTCTGACAAGTGTTAAAGAAGTGGAATTACTCATTAACATCACACTTTTTCTACAAAACTAAAGAAATTCAAATTGTTTATGATTTAAAATAACAGTTTTTGTGTGGACAAAAGGGTAAGCTGTGTTATGAAAATATATTTATTGCAAAATATATTTTGAAAAAAGAACACAGGGTGTAATACTGCAATCTTCTGTGACAAACGTCAAGCAAAACCCCCAGAAGTACAATTGTGTCTGCAAATATCCTCTTTGTCAATTGTGGACATTTATTTTTTCTTCTTTCTGCTCTTTGTTCGAATGAGGAAGCAAAGAAAATGGAACAGTGCGCGTGTGTGTGCGTGTGTGTGTGTGCGTGTGTGTGTGTGTGTGTGTGTGCGTGTGTACATGCTCACAGTGGATCTTGTAATCTGGAGGCAGAAGTCGGATGTGGGAGAGTGGAATGCGCCCTGTGTCGCCATCATCAAACTCCACTGTGATGAGGTCGTCATTCTCATCGATGTCTGAACTTCCTGTTTGGGGAATTGCAAATTAGCTGTTGAGAAACCTTGATGTGGTTTGTTCAGATACATTGTGAATGATATTGTTTTTACTGATACTGACCCATTTAAAATGACATTCACAACAAGTTTCCGTTCTGTGTTAGACTTAGAAGCATGTCCTGTAATGCTTGGTTAAAACAATAAATGTCAGCTGTCACCTACTCAGTGGCCTAGTGGTTAGAGTGTCCGCCCTGAGATCGGTAGGTTGGGAGTTCAAATCCCGGCCGAGTCATACCAAAGACTATAAAAATGGGACCCATTACCTCCCTGCTTGGCACTCAGCATCAAGGGTTGGAATTGGGGGTTAAATCACCAAAATGATTCCCGGGCGCAGCCACCGCTGCTGCCCACTGCTCCCCTCACCTCCCAGGGGGTGATCAAGGGTGATGGGTCAAATGCAGAGAATAATCTCGCCACACCTAGTGTGTGTGTGACAATCATTGGTACTTTAACTTTAACTTTAACTTTAAACTGGAATTTTAAAACAACGTAAAAAAAAAAAAAGGGGGATAAATGCAAAACCCAAAGCAGACTGAGTGGAGCTAATAAGGTGTGTAGCTCCCTGAAATATAAACAACAATGTGGCTTGAGCACATGCGTCTACTGCAAGTGAGTCCCTGCAAAAGACTCTGGTCATGATACCCAGCCTTAAAGGGGAACTACACTTTTTTGCCTATTGTTTACAATCATTATGAACGACAGATGGATTAAAAAAAAAAAAGCATTTTAAATATTAAATAAATGGAAATAAAAGTCCAAAAACATCAAAAAAGCGCCAATAATACTCCATTTACATTTCGTGACTTGAATATTAACCAGGTATTAGTGATATTGTTATTATGAGCGCTAACGCAGACAAACTAATAATAGTGGTGCTGTAATCACTTCTGTGTGTCCTTATGTCTACATTGAGTGGTCTGCTGCTTCCTCGCTTCCTGTAAGTTTATTCTAGATCATTAATCATGCATCTCACCTGGACAGAAGAAGTCTGAGTAGGTATTCCGACAAGTTGGTACACTTTGACAGCCATTTAGGACCCGAAAATGGCCAGAACGACACGAAAAGACGCTTTGTCCCGAACCACCTCCCCCCACCCAGGTTCTTCGTGAAGATTATTAAACATTCTTTATCTAAATGAGAATGTATGAACATCCCAGCAGTCGGCATTCCTAATGACAGCAGACCTTCTACAGTAAGTGATGTTTTATCATGTTTGTTGGCTCTCATGAAGTCTGCAGTGAGTAATAATCAATGATGAAGAAAAAAAAAAAAGCAACCGTTGTAATGCGCTTTTTAAATTAATGTGACGCGTATGCTTAAAATGGTCAAAATACGTAAATATTCAATGTTATTAGAAAGGTGCCTGTTACTACCTTACATATATACTTACATCATGTATACAAAACCTCAATGGAGGTTTTTAGATTTGCCCGGCTGTCTTAGACTTCACTGTAAGCGGACTTTTGATCTATCCATCCATCCATCCATTTTCTACCGCTTATTCCCTTTGGGGTCGCGGGGGGCGCTGGAGCCTATCTCAGCTACAATCGGGCGGAAGGCGGGGTACACCCTGGACAAGTCGCCACCTCATCGCAGGGCCAACACAGATAGACAGACAACATTCACACTCACATCCACACACTAGGGCCAATTTAGTGTTGCCAATCAACTTATGACTTTTGATCTAATGTATTCAATATTTAGAACGCATTAAAAAAAATCCATCCCTCCTCATGTCTTTCATAATGACAATAACAATAGGCGAAATTCCCCAAAAAGTGCATCTATCCATTTTCTACCGCTTGTCCCTTTCGGGGTCGCTGGAGCCTATCTCAGCTACATTCGGGCGGTAGGCGGGGTACACCTTGCACAAGTCGCTACCTCATCGCAGGGCCAACACAGATAGACAGACAACATTCACAGTTTCCTTTTAATCACTACATTGCAGATTTTTTTCTTTAATTTTTTTTTTTTTTTTTAATGACCCTAAAAGGAACAAGCGGTAGAAAATGGATGGATGGATGACATATTCTACATGTTTTTGGCCTAAATTAGATGCTAAATTAAGTTTAGTTTAATCATGATTAAACAGTATGCATACTGTTTAATCCTGCATACTGGATTAAACAGTATGCAGGCATGTGAGCACTCTTTGAGAAAAAAAGAGGAAAACTGAAAAAAAAGAGGACCATTTCTATCAGCACAAAGTGCTGCCACGCAAACCCCGAAAGAAAATTTTGAAAATCAAGACTACATTTCCTGTAATTGGGTACATTTCTTCACTACATTTTACCTGTAGATGTAATATCCTCTACCAACCTCTTTTGGCTGTCTTTTTGACACCTACATGTCTCATGTAATGTACCACAGAGTTTTTTGTTTTTGTTAGTAGCTAAATTTACTAACATTATTATCATTGAAAATGTAATGTAAAATTCTATAACATGCATGCGAAGAACTCAAAGTGACCTCTGTTTACGACCCATCACGTCAAAAATATACCTTCTCGCTGGCTACTAATAAATACTCTAGAACTACAACTGGTTTGGAACTTACAGTGTTCGGATTGTAATCATCCAAATATGTTTAGCAGCAAAGTAGAAAGCCGACGACATTGTGGCTCGGAGCGCGAAAGCAGGCGACAGCAAGTAAGCTAGCTCGATTATGCTAAGTAGCAAGCTTGTTTCGGCGCCCCTGATTGTCTCCTTGTCATGCAACTCAGAGCGGTGTTTAGGCAAAAAGAACAGCGACTGAGGCTGAGGCTTCAACAAATTTTGTTAAGATCCAATTTTTTATATTTAAAAAATAAAAACTCAAAAGTGATATTTTCATGCTAAAATGTATGTTTTAAAAAGCAGACTTCCGCGTTTATGTGGACATTTCATATGCCTTTTACTTGTTACAGTGCAGTATATGTCTTAATTTCTATTATCTAGTATGTTGTGGTGATCAACAAATATTCACCAAGCGGGACCTCCGTTTTCGGGTTAAGGGTGAACACTGCTAACAACAACACAACGGCTAATCCTGGCACTATTGTATCTTCACTGCGACAATCTCAAACTGAACAACTTTTTGGTGCACTTCATCTTCCAACTCCTGCCTCATCAATAACACTTCTCCACATTGGTTAGACTTTGACACGAGCCATGTCAAAAGACAAGAGCTGGACATAGCATTGGAATTTTAATGCTAACAAGACTGCTATCAACTATCAGCTATCAACAGCTGTCAGGCCAAGGTGGAGATGAACTCTCCTCTAATGCACTTTATCTTCGACACCAATAACAGCGATGTGGAATGACAATGCACATATAGTGCTAACAACAAATCTGCGACTGTCAAGTTGACCAAGTTTCTGCAGAACAACACACGCCCGTGGTTTCAGCATATGGAATCCCAGTTCTAACTTCGAGGAATTACCCAGGATGTGACAACGTATTTCCACGTCGTGGATGTGTTGTAGTGGCCGGGTGACGGCCATAGCAATGACGCTTGGTGGATCCTCCAGGCTACCAGTGAGTACTGTAATCTACAATAGAACGCCAATATATTGGGTGAAACGAGTGTTAAGGTGACCATATGGGTTTTATTTCATGATTAGAGGACTCTATTATGTTAAAAAAGGTATTGAGAATGAGAATGTTAACAGTTTTTTTATGTTCCAAATATGAAAATATTTGATTTATTAATAATATTCCTACTTCGCCAAAGATTTGTTCATGTTTGATCCCAATTAACTGCGATAAACAAGGGATGACTATTATTCATCGCATGTCTGAGAACAACACTCTGCTGAATGAAGGGACCTAATTGAGACTTTTTACATTTGTGCTGCCAGCTACAATTAAATTGTAAACTGACTATGACTCATGACATCTAAGCTCTGTTTCTGTGTGTGCGTGTGTTTGTGTGTGTGTTCTCTTGTACCGTTGACAACCGTGCCAGGATAAAGGCAGCGGTACTGCTGACTCCAGTAGGCAGCGATGCGGGTGCCCTCGGGGAGATAGCGCACCGATGGAGGCTTCACGTCGATGATCTGAACATACAGAAGAATAAATGGACACTTGAATGTCAGCACAACATGAGCACGGCCAGCATACGCTAAGTATTTTGTAAGATGGGCGTGGCCAGACCATAAAACATCATCTGATATCTGTTTAGTTATTTTATCAAGACTGCAGAGAAGAAGGCAGTGAGATCTCAGGGGAGGCTTTGTGCATGTGACCGCCACATGACGTATGACCTACTTTGTTTCATGCATGTTTCATGTTTCACTTTCAGCTCAGAGCGGCTCCTTTCTCAAGTGTCACCAGAAATAGGAGAGAGAGCGATGCGGTGCATTTAACCCCCGCCATTCATACGTGAGTGACACGCAGTTTACTCACAGCCTCCTGCAGCAGTTGCTCCAAGCAGTAGATGTGCGGCCGGTTTCCTCTCTCGCCTTCCACCACCACGCTGTATCTGCAGCAAGGAATTATGGGAGGGTCAGCGCGCAGCAAGCAAAATGTGAGAGCCAAATCCACATTTCATTCGGTGATTTCTTTCCCAGACGCAATCTTGCATCATTTGTTTGAGTCTGACTCGTTAACTAACTTCTCTTCAACAAAACTGCTGCAAAAAATTTTTTTTTTTTCTAAATTTACCTTACATTTATTTTACTAGAGGCCTCACTGAAATACCAGAAAAAACACATTCAACAAATTGTAAATCTCTCAAACGAACCACATGCATCACTTATTACACACATATGAAGATCTGATTTGAGATGGTTTTAAAAAATAATTGCATGCACTCACAAGAATAATAATCCTGCTTTAAAGGGACTTTGATAGTCAGGTTTGTTCCTAATTCAGCAGTATTGGATTTGAATGGCCTAATGGGAGTTTTAATGGTTTGTCAAATATTGTTATTGACTTGCTTCCAGTTATTTAGGTGGCTATTAAATGTGTAAATGCATGTAAATTAAGTGTGTTTTGTGCAGACAAACAAGAGGAAACAACTAGACTTGTTCTGTAGGAGCACAACAAACAAAAATCACCAACAAGCCCTCTTAATGCTCACACAACATATCTTTGACAAACTCCCAAGAAAAATATCATCCAATAACTAGATCAGGGGTGTCCAAACTTTTCGCCACAGGCTGCGTAAACGATGCGGGTTCCATTTTGTTTTTGTTAAAAAAATAAAACAATTTTTTTTGAAAACGTGTCTGTTTTCAAAGACAAAACTTAGTGTTAGATTTGTGTTATAGTTGACAAAGTGCACTGTTGTTACTTAATTCAGGGGTGTCCCAAGTGCAGCCAGGGGGTCATTTGCCAACAGCAGCTCAGGTTTTTTTGGCCCGCAACTTATTGTTGGAAAAAAACAACAGTGAAGATGTAAGATAAAAAGAGCAAAAATACGTAATGTAGTGAGAAAAAGCTGACATTATTGACACTAAGCTAATACAGTGGTTCTTAACCTTGTTGGAGGTACCGAACCCCACCACTTTCATATTCACCGAACCCTTTTTTGTGAAAAATAAAATGTCTTTTTTTTTTCAAATTTAAGACGAAGTTATCTGTTTTTTTTACTGGTGCACAAAATGAACCGTTCATTAACATCACCGTGTTCAAAGAACAAAACCAACACAGTGCATGAACTCGCAACAAATTACACACCCGCAAATCAGATGGAAAATTAGAGGGAACATTGTTTGGGGGTATCCCTAATACACTGATCGGGAAAAGTTTGTATATACACGATGAGCCGGGTGTGTCTTGACCTCCGCGGCGGAGGCTCCGCCGAACCCCTGAGCCCAACTCACCGAACCCCTAGGGTTCGCTCGAACCCAGGTTAAGAACCACTGAGCTAATATTATACACTTACTTGTCACTTATAACACAAAGCTAGAATTAAGTTTTGATATATAATGTCTGTTTGTAGCATTTTTAAAAAAAAATATCCCCCGCATACTTACACTTTTCAAATTTTCCGCTTTTTTCTAATTACATTATGTGTTTTCGCTCATTTTTTAATTTTTAGGGAGATAACGATTTGGACACCCCTGAACTAGATGAAGCAATTTCTGTAGAAATTTCACGCGAATGCTCAAATGCTAAAGCTGAACTGAAATGCTGGTGAGATGTTGAATAAAAGTTGAAATAAGTAGAATCAATGTGGAAATGGTTTAAACGTTGAAGAGTTTAAATTGAACCAACACCCTGGTGAAATATGGAATGAATGTACTGAAATACTGAAAAGCGGAAGTTGTACTGAAACATAGTATGAATCTTGGAATGTTAAATGTAAGTTAAAATAGTTAAAACTAAAAACAATAAATAAATTAATTAAAAGGTAGCATGCTGAAGTGGTTTAAATTGGTTGAGAAATGTGGGAATACTTTCCTGGGAACGCATAATTCCGGGAAAAGTGGGAATTTTTGTAAGGTGATAAATAATATTAATGTCCTGAATGAGCTGCATGGGTTGGTGTTGGAATTGTTTGGATCGAGCATTAAATGTGGAAGTAGTAACACTTTTTAATTGTGAATCAGGGTTACGGAAAACAATACAAAACTAAAATTTGGGGAGAAATTGTTTGAATGTCCAGGATGAGTGGAATGGTTGATGGTGGAATGGTTTAAATTGGTTGAGAAATGTGGGAATTGTGGAACTTGGAAAATTGTCCATTCAACTGTGTCCAATAATTTCACACAAATTTGGGAATGTTGGGAAAATTTAATTATTGGAATATGGAAAACAGCCCAATTGCCCTGAATGAGCTGTTCATGTTGGAACTTTTTGAATCAGTTGAAAAAATGTTGCTGTAGTAACACTTTTTAACTGAGAATTGATATTGGATGAGGAGAATGGTTTGAATCTGTTGAGAAATGTGGGGATTGTGGAAGTTTGGAAAATTGTTCATTAATTTTCAATGGGAAACTTTTCCCAGAAAATTGTGGATAGACAGTCTGTGTGTCTTGAATGAGCTGAACATTTTGATGGTGGAATGGCTTAAATGGGTGAAAATTGGTGTAGAAAAACATATGCTTGGAGCATTCACACACTGATACAAAAATATTTTATTTGACTTCTGAGGGGCCCGCTGTCGGTCAAAATGTGGTCATTTAAAAAAATATACTCACATATCAGGTGAGTGCACTGTGTTGACGTGTCCTGCGTATAGAAGTTGGTCGTCCATTGGGATCAGAACCCTGAGTCCATCCACCAGAGAGTCCTTGTCCAACACACACTGCACTGGAGCTGCACACATCAAACAACAAATAGGACACATGAAAACACACTTGTGCGTGTTCTCGGACCAGATGTGTAAACACTGACCTGGCGCTGAGGACTTCTCTGACAGGCTGTTACGGCGTTGTGGAAGGAGCTCGTCTTCGCTGAAGCTGCTGTCCTGATTGGGCTCAAAGTCTTCATCTGCCGCCATGCTCTCCATCAGCCGACTCACGGCACCCCTGGACGGCTGTAAAAGGCACGCAAAGTCCTCTTTGTCAGCTTCTAATCCTTATTATTCTTTGAACGCGTTGGTTTGACCAGTGCAAACTACAACTATGTACAACGAAAGTATCATCTTGCGAGTGTATCCGACTGAAACACTAACTTTGCAGACAATTATCAGGCTTTTCGGATGGTTTTCCTTCACACCATTCTGGTAAAGGCCAGTACAGACATTTGAGATTTTTTAACAGTTACAAACCCCACACATAAAGATCAAAATATCAGGTATTGAGCAGCTTTGATCTTTATGCATGTGGTGTGCTACGTTAATTTCAACACAGCACAGCACCCACTTGACGATTCTGTTCCACCACAGAGACAGCCTCTGGTCCTCCAAGTCTGAAATCTTACATTAACAAACATGGTCTAAAGGGGTGGGCGTATGGATATGAATAGTATCAATAACAAGGTGGGTACTGGTATCAAATCGATACTAGCGTGATGGGATTGATACTTTTGTTGTACCTTTGTTTCTTTTATTCAGCAAATGACTCCTTTTTTTGTCAGAGTTTAAGCGACTGTCAGTGCAATCAACGTTATTTTTCACAAATACCTGCACATAATATTAGTCATTTTACATTTTCAAAGTAATATTTGTGTTACTTTTTTTCTCAAACAGTTTGGTGTAGTTTTACTGAGAAGGGATAATTTATATACTATTACATTATTTTGAATTGTATGCAGTTATAAAAATATTTGTATTTGCAGAACATATTTTTCCTGAGATCTCATAATCAACTAACTAGAGGCAAATTCACAAAATTATTCAGGGACCATGACATTTCAAATCAAAAAGTGTCTATATCAGTTTCGGCGATACTAGCCCTGTATTTACCTGGTATCTGATTGATACCAAAATTCACAGTATCACCCACCGCTAGTGAATTAACAAAATCAAAGAAGAAGCTTCATAACCACAAATCACCATAGCAACAACTGCCAAAACAGACAATATAAAAAAAGACATAGTAAAGGAGGGCATGATGGTGATAGTGGGACTCGTTTTGAAAGAAAATCCCTAACTGAAAAAAGAAAACACTGGAAAAATCATGGACTTTATGATTTAGTGAGCGAGTGAGAGGTGAGTACATTCTCAATAAAGTAGCTGTTATGCTTTTTTTAGCTTTCTGATTGGCTATTTTCGGTGCCACATCACAATTCACAGAGCAATGACTCGTAAATATGAAACGGGTTTCACATTTAAGATGGTCAGCTCCGACCTGTTTTGGAGCCAATTATCGAGCAAATTCTCTCTAACACACCTCAGACCACAGGACGACCCTTTTTAAGACAATCTTATAAGAATAAGATCATCGGACGTATTGCTGTCTTTGGTTGGATGTGTGAAAATTGGGACCAAA
>NC_084569.2:22209958-22217458 GCF_033978685.3 Nerophis lumbriciformis
AGCTGCCAGTTTTTTTTTAGTTTTTTTTTTTTTTTTTTTACCGCAAATCAACAACTGTAGATATTTCAGTGTATTACTATAAATGCCAAAACGGCACCACAGTTTATTACAGTAAAAAAAAAAAAAAGTAGTTTTTTTCATTTAAGTTAGAGTTAAAGTTAAAGTACCAATGATTGTCACACACACACTAGGTGTGGCGAAATTATTATCTGCATTTGACCCATCACCCTTGGTCACCCCCTGAGAGGTGAGGGGAGCAGTGGGCAGCAGCGGTGGCCGTGCCCGGGAATCATTTTTGGTGATTTAACCCCCAATTCCAACCCTTATGCTGAGTGCCAAGGAGGGAGGTAATGGGTCCCATTTAGAGAAAAATGCTGTAAAAACCACAGTAAATTTCACAATTTTACCATGAAATCTATTGCTACTTTTACATTGCACAATTTGATGGACAACTTGCTTTGAAATCATTATTTATTTTAATTTTAAAAATGGTTTGAATGTTTGATCATATATTTTTAGACAATATATAAGTTAACATAATTTGCAATCACACGGAGTACATATATTTTTCAAGAAAGAATACATTTAGTAAGAAAAGTTATTGATACATATTTGCAGGCTTTCGAGGGCCAAATAAAATGAATTGGCGGGCCACTTCTGGCCCTGGGGCCTTGAGTTTGACACCTGTGGTGTAGATGGTGTGGAGGAACACTATGCAGTTGTTTAGGGCCACAACCACTCAGGGAGCACATGATTATGGCGACAGGTCACTTCAGTAGCTCATCATCAATGTGGGCATCATGCTCTGCAGGTGTTTGCTTGCTCTACTTTGATTAAAATGCCTGGTGGATACAATTATACTTTGTCTCTGCTAAATTTGCGTCAACAGGTCATTTGTAATAATTGTGTCGGGTTTAGCATCTATTCAAAAGCCCATAGAAATAACGATCGTACTATAATAGTTTATATTGCAGCCTAACTTTTCCCCTACAAATATAATGTCTAAAGAAATGTTTTTCACAGATTATGCCTTTGTATTGTGCTTTGTTTACTTTTTTAATTAAAGCCAAAGCTGCATAGCAGTTTTGAATTAGCTTCGCTGCTATGTATCAACCACTTTTCTTTCCCGTTGGACCTATTAACCATTTCTTTAACCTTTTCATATAAACTTTGGATATTATCTGGAATACAAACACATGAATATTAATCATATTGGATTGAACAGAAATGCAGTTATCAATTTAGTCCTTTTGTTTATTGTTCATACATGATAATTTATAGTAAATACACATTTTTACATACTTGTAAAATAACATTTCTTAATATCTAATTATAAATGTGCTTGAACTGCATTTGTGTATTGTATGCTCCCACAGCCAAATTTACTGCTGGTCGCCAAGATTAATCGAGTAAACCCTTGTTTATAGCTGTTAATTGGTTCAGGGCCTGGCTGTTGTAAATAGGTTTTCCAATAAGTAGTTATAAATTGAATATTTTCATAGCTAGAGCATACTAAACCTGTTTAAGACTTTCTAAATATGTTTTGTAAAATTAATAACGCCTTCTATACATCAAATAAGACCCATATAGTCACCTTTTCAAGCCGCAAACTTCAAACTGCGATGTGGCAACTGTATTATAATACCCACTAGGCTGCAGCTCTATAAACTCCTAACCTGTTACAAAAGTAATAATAAAGACCGAAATGGAGCCTTAGACAAAATCTTGTTGTCCTGCACCATCCCCTCAGACAAGAGCAGTCCAACCTAGTCTTTGAGCATGAAGCAATGAAGCTTCATTCGAACGAGAGGCGAAATGTTTCTACCACAATCAGAACAGTCCAGTTACAATCGATTCAGTGCTCTACGAATACAATAACCTGGAGGAGAGAGAATATTCACAGACATGTTGTGGTCGTAGTTAAAGCAAGGGTGTCAAAAGTACGGCCCGAGGGCCGGATCAGGCCCGTGAACAGGTTTTATCCGGCCCGCGGGATGTGTTTGCTAAGTATAAAAATGTACCTGAAATTTTTGAATGAAAGAAACAGCTGTTCTAAATGTGTCCATAGGATGTCGCAAAATAAATTCTTTGTATCTTTGTAGATGATGCTACATATGTAAAAAATAAACCACATGTAAGTACATCAGTCTAGGAAAATTATCAAACTACATAAATAACATACTGTAATTTGATTTACATATCATTTTTTTTATCTTGATTGAAAATTAACACCAATGAGTTGACGGATGAACATTAGCACATAATTTATTCAGAATATATAAATAACAACAAATAAAGTATATATACTATTAACCGCAACATGTAAGTGTAAAAAAACAACAAAATTATGATTTGTACAATTTCAGAATGTGATTGTTCTATTTTTAAACAAAGAAAACAATCTGAAGTTGTCTTTATTTTTAAGTTATCGTACTGTGATTTTACCAGTCCGGCCCACTTTGGAGTACATTTTTCTCCATGTGGCCCCTGATCTAAAATGAGTTAGACATCCCTGAGTTAGAGCATTATGATTTTTGTAGAAAAATATTTTTTTTATTTAGCTCTTGCATTGGATTTATTGTTGTGACCGGTCATGCTTGTGTTTGCTTCCCTGTAAATAGGACTATTGATTAAAGCTTATATATATTTCAAGAGTGAATTATTGCATTCACCGCAATGTGACAATTAGAATTGAATGAATACTGAAGAACACTCTCAAACCACAGTGATGTAAAAAAACGAACACTCAGGCGGATGAACCTGCTCAACCGCAAAAAAGCACAATCAGAGGAACCTTCAGGCAAATTGTTGACATAATGAGGAACAGCAAGGAGCCCTTTTCATTTCGACTGGGTCAACAAAAACAAAGTGTTTTACCCAGAGTGCTTTGCCGGCTGCGATGTTTGCCATCAGGAAGAAGGGTCAAGGGGGCGGACCTGACGGGGAGCGCGCTGGCCGCGAACCTGGCCAACAGACCCAGGCCGCTCTCCTCGCAGTCTTCCGAATCAGACTCCTCTTTATCGTCATAATCATCTTCTGAAGTTTCTGTTTTAGAAAAAAACAAACATTTACTTCAGTGACATGACAGTTTGGGTCCGATCCTATCAATTCACAGTGCAAAGAAGAGATAAAAGGGTGGGGGGGAATAAATATGACACTACTTATAAGATAAGAATCCATAGCCAAAAGCTGAATCTGTTTAAAATGACACACAATCTATTGGAACACACAGTGTAAAGAGAGCAACACTACCCTAAAGCCTTTTTTGCTGTGTATTAAAAATTCTAAACACTCTATTACACTACACAGGCATGAAGCACACTACAGTTACACCCACACAGTTGCAAAGACCATGTGACCTCTGACTTATATATCATTGTCCATAATTGAAAAGCCCTTCAGGGAATATAAAACAAATAATAATAAACCACTCCTTCCTTTGACAGCAGAAAACAATAAAAGCAGACATACATAAAAACATTGATGCATACTGCTGGTTAGCGGTGTGGTGCTGGCTGTTAGCAGTTAGGTTCAACAGATGAATAGGAGGGTCTCCTTAGGGGTTAGAGTGTTAACACTGAGGGTGGAGGCACAGTACAAAGAGCACCAAGGTCCAATGCAAGGAACTATATTATGTAATTTGGTCAGTCAGTGTGTGATAAAAATGATTAAATGTAATGCTCATTTATAATTAAATTAGCTGTATGAAGAAGGAGAAACATTTTAACTTTATGTGGTGCGGTCGCTGTACTGTAAGTCCAGTGTGTGTTAACGACAGCAGGCAGACAAAGGACAAGGCAGGCACTGAGAGGACATCCCTGTGAGGCCCCTTTGCTTTCATTTTCATAGGAAGTTTGAGTAACCATGGTAACATCCTTCATCCCAGACAACAATGGGCATCCAAGGTGTATCCATGGCTCTCAAGGTAAAAAGTGCATTAAAAAGAAAAATCATAAATAGAAATAATCAGAAGAAATGTTCAATTCTGTTAATGGATTTCAAATGCAGCATGGTCCATGTTAGCGGAAAAAAATAAAAAGAGGGAGGGGCACGTTCCTACTTACAGAGCAGGTGACAGGGGTGTGGCCTCAGGCAGGGCGGGGCAGGGCAGGGCGGCGGCGGGAGTGAAGCCTAGCCATAGCGCAGCCAGGCCTTAGCACGTCTACCTTAAGCAACGCTTTAGCCACAGCGTAGACTAGCGGTGGCTGAGGAAGCGTTACAGGCTTAAGGCTAAGCAAGTCCTTGCCAAGCTTCTGTAATGTCGCAGCAGCAGCACAAGCACATGAAACGGGCAGAGAGACAGTCATGGGTAGGACAGGTTGGTGCAGGGGTGAGGGAGAAAGCTCGCCCACAGAACAAAGTGTTTGACAGAGCAAAGTAAACAACAAAGTGTTATTGGAAGGTTTAGTATAAACAGACAAGCTCTTTTGTCCAAATATCCCCAATGTCTAATTGGTGGTGAAGAGTAGATTAGTATAATAGACATTAAAGTAACAAATTGCACCCTTTTTGCAACAATTTTCAAGCTAAAATGGAGTATTTTCATGCAAAGGGATATTGGACAAACAAGGCTCTGAAAAGGACGTGAAGGTTCAGCTGGACAGAGGCAGACAAGACAAATGGAGCTGACACAAAGACCACAGCGTTTTCGCTTTCTGTACTAATCAAATCCAAACCTTTAATAAAGCTTTGTAGGTACCAAACTGTAATACAACTTTATGAAAAAGAAAATCTCACACAAGTAACACAATTTTTCAAATGTACAAACTCTACAAAAATGCTTTGCAATCCAGGCAATAAAAAAACACCATAGAAATTTGTAAACTTTTTTTTTTTCTTAAAACAAAGAAACAGAGCATAGGCAACGTTGCAGGTAAGCCAGCAGCAAAAGAGAGTAGAGGTAGGGATGGTCAAGCTAAAGCACAGTCAGAAAACAGCTGCCTTAGCAAAAGGCAAACAAAGACACAAGCTGTGACATGGCTAAAAAACGAGGTATTGTCTGACTTCTAAGACTGGGTCAGTAACCTTGATCAAACGAGTCGTCGGAGGAGCTGAGGCCCGCTTCTTCCAGCAGCAGGGATAAGTGCTTGTGTTTCTTCTTCTTCTTCTGGGACTTGGCACTGGGCGGCACAGAGGTTGGCGACAACACAGTGGGTCTCTTCTGGGTCAGGTTGCCGTGGGGACGTGTCCCTGACAGAGAGGGCCAGCCCCCTCTTGCAGAATTGTGACCCTCCGAGTCAGAGTCTGGTGCAAGAAAAGTGATGTTAATGATTTATCAAAAAACACGCAAGATTTACACTTGACTTTTAACATTAAACTAAACTGGGAGGAATCCACAGCTACAACATTCTGTAAAGTCAACATGATGGAATTTAGCATTTAGAATCATTTTTAATAGCAATGATAGAATCGCAAACAAAAAAAAGTGCAAACCTCGGCCAAATGTGAGTACAATGGTAGAACTGACTCTTGGCTAATTGCTGTGCTTTAAGTTTAAAGCAAACATTTGACGTATAAGTGTCCTTAGTAATAGTTGGCTTAGCGAAAGCCAAAGTGAACTGCGTAAGACTTGCTAGCATTAGCTTATAGCAAGAGATCTACAACAATTTGTGTGAAGGACAGTGCTGAGAAGTACAATATAATTATTGAATTAAAGAAAGTAATCATCACATAGAATTGTACAGTTTATTTGGGAGGGTGGCACAAGCACCAACTAAATTGATTTCAATTCTTTAAGTTTTGAGTTAAGAGTGACGCCATAGAACCAACTAAACTTGTATGTTGAAGTCAATATGGCTTCCACTCTTGTCATTCTCCGTATTGGCGCATTTGTGGCAATTTCAAGGATTTTGTGCAATTAAAGTCAAAATGTTTTGAGCTGAATTATTGTGCGTAGAAGATTAAAGGGGAACATTATCACAATTTCAGAAGGGTTAAAACCATTAAAAATCAGTTCCCAGTGGCTTATTTTTTTTTTCGAAGTTTTTTTCAAAATTTTACCCATCACGCAATATCCCTAAAAAAAGCTTCAAAGTGCCTGATTTTAACCATCGTTATATACACACCCGTCCATTTTCCTGTGACGTCACATAGTGATGCCGATACAAACAAACATGGCGGAAAGAACAGCAAGGTATAGCGACATTAGCTCGGATTCAGACTCGGATTTCAGCGGCTTAAGCGATTCAACAGATTACGCATGTATTGAAACGGATGATTGTAGTGTGGAGGCAGGTAGCGAAAACGAAATTGAAGAAACTGAAGATATTGAGCCATATCGGTTTGAACCGTATGCAAGCGAAACCGACGAAAACGACACGACAGCCAGCGACACGGGAGAAAGCGAGGACGAATTCGGCGATCGCCTTCTAACCAACGATGTCTGCTTGAAGAGCGGGTCGGACACAGGAGTGGTCAAACCTTTACTAGAACCTTTTATTTTCACCTGTTTTCTTCTCCGCTGTCAACTATTTATTTTGTAATCGTGTATTTTGGAGATTAATTATAACGCTTATCGCTTTTTGATAACGTTCTGGTCAGATAAATGCGACCTGAGCGCGGGAGCGTTCACATTGACGATATATCGCATATATACGGTATCCGATTTATTTCCACATACGAAAGAGGCCTGAGTCGGATGTAAAAAAATTCGGAATATCACTGTTCACAAGGACATGAACAAATCTGATACAGGTCGCATATTGGCAAATAAATCAGGAATTGACCTGCAGCGTGAATAAGGCCTTTGATTTGAGCATTTCACATTGTACTGTACATCGTTCATACTTGTTTGCTACTTGAATGATCAAAAGTGTTGTCGACATTAGTGCAACATTCTAAAAAGAAAAACTTACTGTTAGAGCAGCTGCTGATCTCTGATCTCACAGGGGAGAACAAAGCGCTCTTCTTGAGACCTTTCACCTTCCGCATGGCCTCTGAGGCCTTCATGGCCGCCTTGTGTTTGCCTTTAGACGATGACGAGTGGATGGCTCGCTCCTTGGCCTGGCTGTCTGTGGACTGTCCCCTGGGCCGCGCTCCTTTGTAGCCGGAAGTGAGTTTGCGAGATGCACTGAGGGAGTCGAGCTGCGACAGCGAGAGCGCTCTGTTGAGGTCCGAGGCCAGCTGCTCCTGCTCGCACACATGGCCGCGTTTCACCTTCAGTCCCTTAGAATGGCAAAGACGCACACGATCAATCAGAGCAGAGGAATAAACCAGCTGGGGAAAATAATAACAATACATTTTATGAGTGTTTACCTCGAAAGCATGACTGCTGGATGGCTCTTGGTTGTTCCAGCTCTTCTTCTTTTTCTTCTTTTTCACCTTCGCCCCTGAACTTCCTATCTCCGTCTCCTCGTCCTCTCTCGACAAGCGGAACTTCTTTCTGTGTCCTTCCCCAGTTTCAGAGTCCTCCGAGTATTGCACTATCCTACCCACCCTGACACAAGGGAATATAAGTACTTTATGAAATCTGCCAAATTGTGATTTATAGATTTACATCTA
>NC_084569.2:22222458-22254958 GCF_033978685.3 Nerophis lumbriciformis
GTTATTTCTGGGTTGGGAATGAGGAGACGTAGGTCTGGAACGTCCAGAACGTCCAAACTGCAAAGTTCAGGAATGTCTGCAGTACTTGACCTCATGGAGGCTCCTGCTGGTGCACCAACCCACTTGAGAGAAAGCCGCCACCTCCCTCGCTTACAACGCCAATCCAAGACGGCTGAGCAGCCCCGTGTAGAATTTTGCAAGCATACCGTGTGCTAGTGTTGTAGTGAGTTTTACTGTCTTTAGCACCAGGTTGAATAACTCAGATGTCAAAGAGGGGCGGCAAAGATCCCAGCGGAAAAGGGCAACAGTGGTCAATTTAACACAGAGACTGTATTAGAAAGGTCCACTCTAGCACCTGTTCACATCTGGCAGTGTGGCTAAGATGCATAAAAAAGTCACTGATGTGCCGATTGATCAGTATGGGCTGATTTTGTTGAAAAAGTATGTGATCGCCAATGCCGAATAATGCCTTTCAATGGCAATCACAAACGCCGTTGCCCTCTAGCTGATATTGTATTTATTTTTAGTCCCCCAACTGACAAGCTAGCAGCTAATTGTGTATTTCCATATACAGTGTGGAGCCGCTGCACTAAGTTAATAATAATCACCTCTATTACTGCAAATAAACTGCATTATCGTGTAGTATTATCACTGGAGGACGAAGCTAAGCATGTTACATGCTGAAAGTAAGCCCAAAGCAGTCATGCAAATAGCTAACCTAATCACTAAGCTAGCTAGAGACAACAAAAGAAATAAGTGCTTAGTAAACTTTTAGAAGTGTAAATAGAACCGCGTTGCAGCAGAAAGTAAACAGCTAATACCAGGAAATCAACAAGTAAATTAATAAGAGCCTAGAAAGAGGAAAATATAACAACTATTGGTGTGTCAGCATTGTGGCAGTGAGTACACGACACTTACAAAGAGCGGATCAATCCATAAATTGGTGGCGTCAACTCCAAAAGTAATTCCAGTATATGATTAATACTAGAGTGATTACGTCAAATTTCTATCTTCTCAAAATATATATATTTTTTACTAACGTTTACAAAGTACCTGTGACAGGGGTTTGAGGGCAAAATGATTTCAATGAGTAATAGTAGTAGTAGTTTTTTATTTTGTTTAGTGATTGTGCATTATTGACTTTGTTTTGAGTAATTGTATGTAATAAAAGAGAATAAGGAACTTGTTGGAATATTGTGATAATATTGTTAAACAGTCAACAGCACTCGAACTCCACCATGTATAAATTGAAAAATGTACAAATTTATGTGATGGGTATCGGTATTTGTATCTGCCGATCTTAATCATGGATGATTTGTATTGGAATTGGCAGCATAAATCCTTATCAAAACATTCCTATATAACATAAGAATTGTATGCTAAAACCCCACATAATGACAACTACCGGTAGTAATAATTTTCTGCGTTTGACCAGTTAAGGGTGATTATTACAATCAATAACGCATGTAATGTGTGTTTTGCACATACTGTATGGTGAACTGGAGAGCCAGACTGAAGGGGCTCCAGGGCGAGGCAGCCAGGGGTGAGAGGTCAGAGTTGAAGGGTCAGGATGCCATCGCCCCGCCCCGCCAGTCACCATAAGGTTGGGGGTCATGAGGCTGGTTGTCATCATACTGGGTGTCAAGCCGCTAGAAAGCAGGGGAGGGTGCAATTGGGCAAAATCTGCCAGATCTTTGGGGTCTCTGCAAGTAAACATTATTGAAAGTGTTTGTCCATAGCTGCACACATTGTCTAGTGTTTTTAATCCTATTTGAGTACATCATTTGAGTTAAAGACAGGTCATTCCGCCCCTGTTGTATGTCTTTCACACCTGATCAGTTTGTCATCACGTTCCAATCGGCCAGCGAGCATCCTGTCCTCATGATGACGAGCACGTTCTTCACTTCGTTCTTCATCTAGGTTGACGACAAAGAAGAAACAGGTCACTTATAAGGGAGTAGGGGCGGTAAAAAATATCTCTGGTCAAGAAGACAATCACATATCTAGACGTAACTTGGTGCGTTAAAGAAACGGCCATGTGCAAGACACTAAACGTGGATTGGTAATGCATGACTTTACCATGTGCATAATAATCCAACGTGGCTCTCAAATAAAGGGCAAGGTGATGTGCATGAAAGGCTAATCAACCACAGGTCATTTTGCTGACCTGAATCTGACCGACCATTACAGACATCGCAGTGTTCGACCTGACAGCCTGTACAGTGTTTGTCATCTTGTAGCTTCCTGCTGTCTCTGCTTCAGCACACCATTTATCATAGATACTGCCCAGCAGTCAAGGCTCATTTCACATTTGATGCACTTTGGAGTCAAGCTATGATATATACAGTACTTAGTAACATTATGTATTGGAAAAAACATCCTGGGAAACACTTCCATTTACCAATGCATTAATTAAACAATGTACATCAGGCTATGCTTTGTGGTAATAGCTTTGTGGGAACAGTTCATGAAAACCATGACAGTACATAAAGCAAGTTCATTAAGGTTTGCTTGGAGAAGTATGATAAAACAGACATTGTGACCTCTGACCTCATGTTCGTCTGGATACAAAAAAATTGTAGCCGATTCTTAAAAACTTTCGTCCTGTCATAGACATGATCTTTGACTAGCTTTTTTGCGGAAGGTCCTTAAAAACAGCGGAGGTCTCTTGTAACTTTGACAAAATAAATATACCAAAATCAAACGTCTACTGGTTCTCTGTAATACACAAAATAAGACTAATACTGAAGGCAAAAGTAGGCCCATTGGTCCTTAACTTTCTGGAAATGTGGCCCCCAAAACAATTTAGATGAACATTCCTGACATAGAGTAATTGCAAATACGCTTAAATCGTCACTTTAAAATAACTTACCGAACTTATTCAGTTGAAAGCTCTTTTCTATGTTATAAATGTATTACAAAATACCGTGCTGTCAATGTTGTCTCTTTGAGCTGGGTCTTTGTGGCCTATGTCCTATGCACAATAAACTTTGAACTCAAGCTGCTAAAGCGACAGTAATCCAACGGGCAATGCCCCTCACTCTGTCAAAAGAGCAACAAATAAACATGAGGATCTCCTTGCACTTTCCCCCAAACCCATCACCCTTTCTACCCGGCTGAAGGTCCCTACAGCACCAAGATGGAGAGAGAGACAGGTTTGACAACTGTGCTGAACTGTTTAGTAGTATGCGGTAGAAGGGTGTGTGTGTGTGTGTGTAGCCTGTCAGGGGACAAGAGACTTAAACCAACCCTGACATGCTCCGCAGCAAAGATTTCACTACCGTTACCAGGGTTACAGGGAGCCTGGCCCACATTCTATCCTCATGTGTGCATCACAAAGCCAGCGATTAGCCACCACCTTTCCTACTTTGTGCACCCCCATCCACTCTAATACTTCTTCTACACTTTTTTACATCCCACCACAACTCTCTCTTCACATCTATCAACATATTGATCCCTGTTCATCTGCCCACCTCGCCTATATCTCTCCCTCTTAACTCGCCTCTCTCCTCATCCCTGCATCCACGCCCCCTTCTGTTTGTATTTTCAGAGTAAATCCTCAGCTGTTTGTTCAGAGCTTCTTTTAGGCTGGCTCTTTGGGCAATCACTCTACCCCAGTGAGGGGTAGAACAAAGCCCCTTACGGGCATGGACATGCATGCACAATCAAATGCTAATAAACACTCAATGAGTCATCTAGGGTACCTCACAAAAACTCAGTCTTTCACATACACATTAACAAAGTCCATCACTCTCAAGGCCGATCATTGCTTAGCAACAAACCAATGCTCTTTTTGTCATCCAATGTTTATTTGTAGCTTTTAGCTGCACTCTGTAATGCCATGTTTAATGCAGAGTGGGTGGAGGGGTCGTTGGGAACTGGAGAAAGCCTACAAGCTGCAGAAAAGAGCAAAAAGGGAGAAAGGGGGCCCTGAGGTGGGACAAGGAGGGAGTGCTTTGCCAAATAACCTCTCAGAAGGAGACACATTGAAGGAAATGAAAAGAAAAGGTAGAAGATGAAAAAAAACTTGGAGCTGTGACAGACAGAAAAGAGAGCAAGGGATAAAAACAGGAAACGATAAAAGATAGAAGGATGGAGAAGGAGCCATGCCGAAAAGAGCCCAAAAACAAAATGCATCAGATGAGTGAATTAAATTAGTAATCTGGGCAAAAACCATTCCAATCACATTATATGCATGAATGCCTTCAAGTCAAACAGAGCTGACTTGGAGCCAAAGTAAAATGAATCATTCATAATTCATAGAAATCAAAATGAGGCATGATTTGCTCTTGGTTCATTTAAGGAAATAGATCCGAGCTCCCTGCAGTACCACTTGGAGGGAGCTGCGGTCAAGTGTGTGATTTTAAAGTAAAAGGTAAAAGAAAGTTTAGTCTGGAATACATCGGTAAGGCGCATACTTTTCCCTGCCAGACACTTGAAAATATAAATCAATTTGTGATTTTCTGAAGTGATTCACTTCCAAAACAAATGAAAAAAGAGTACACATTTGAGGGGTTTGAGTTGAGTTTTTAAAAGAACTGTACATGCAGCACACAAAATAAATATGTTGTGCAGTTTGTTACAGCCAAGTTACCTTTAATAGCCGTTGGCATCAGGGGTCTCTGATTGTCTGAGGGTCCACTGGTCTGTTTACTGTTGCTGCTGTCTCTCTGTCTGGCCACGGCGACGGCAATGCCAACTGGTGGGTGGCGCACCTCTCCCTCTGCCTCCCTGCCGAAGGAGCGGGCGCTATCGGGCCGCTCCTGCTCTCTTTTCAGCTGGGGAGGGACCCTCAGCGACCCGGTACCGCTTGATCCTAGAGATAACCGTTCTCGTTCTCTTTCCCGCTCTTCCGTCCCGATGCTAGCCAAACCTCCGAAGGGCCCTCGGGTGTCTGCTGTGTGCCTCGACGATGAGGAGGAAGAAGAGGAGGTACCCTCAGCAGCAAAATTCCCACTGTATTTAATGAGAGACTGCATGGCTGAAATCTCTGTGGGACCAGAAGCCGCCTCAGCAGCTCCCCCACTGGACACTCCAGGTCGGTAGAGGGCTGACGGGTCCAGGTAGAGCCTCTGACTTCCTTCCTCACACTTGCGGCTCTGTCCATGTTCGGTGGGGTGTGTTTGAGGGGAATGTCTGTGTGAGTGAGAATTACTGGTGGGTCGATTGGTTGGATGTGGGGAATGGGAAAGTTGTGTGTGTGTCGTCTGGTTGTGTGTGGAAGGGAGTGTGTGTCCGTGTTGGGCAGCGAGGGCGGCCATGTGACTGGTAGCATAGTTGGCCAACGGACTGATCGAATTCCAATTTCGCTCCGCCCCAGCCCGCTCTAGACCCAAACGACTTGAGTGCTTGGACATGTCCCGAGCCTCCGGGCTAAACCTTGATTGATTGGACGAGTGAGACGACTCCAGGCCTCGTTTGCCAATAGAACCGTTGGAACAGATTATAGAGCCTTCCTCTCGATGATTGCTTGAGTCGCCAGACTGGGCTAGACGGGGATGTTCTATCAGGCTCCTCTCAGGAAGTCTGTAGCCTTCCCGTTCCAGCTCTTTGTCACGCTCCCGATCTCTGTGTTTGTCGCCGTGCTTGTTGTCACGAGCCTGCGACGCGATCTGGATCGGCCCGACCCGCTCGTCATAAACCTCCACAGAAGGCACATATGTCGGTGCGCTGACTCTTTGCTCTCTCATGGACTCTCTGGGCGTGTGGGGGTGGGGCAAAGCAGTAACGGAGGGAGGGAGGGTGTAGGAGAGGGGGAGTGTCGCCGCTGATGTGGAGTTATTCTTCCTTTGTCGTTCTGAGTGAGAGGACGTCAGCAAGTTTGAGTTATTACAGTTTCCGTTATGTGAGTGATGGTGGGCCCCCTCCCGACTCCCTCTGTCCGATTCTTGTCCGAGGAGCCGGGCCATGCCTCCGCCCCCACCTGGGGGGAAGGAGGACAGCGTAGGTGACGGCCGAGACCTGGGCTCCACTGTGGAGGGCTGAGAGTGGGATTTCTGTTGATGGTGGTGAGGATGCAACAACCAACCATCTCGCTCAGTCTCCCTTTCCCTCTCTTTCTCTCGTTCCCCAACACGCGTACGGCGGTCTTCCTCACTCCTGCCGTCCAATGTGAGGTCCACCATGCCATGCGGTCGCAGCTCCTCTCTTGATCGCTCTCTGTCCCTGTCCCTGTCTTGGTCTCCCCTGTACGACCGGTCTCGGGTTGCCTTTTGGGGCGGTGTCGAGCTGGACATTGTCCTTGGGGGAGCAGATGGAGGGTGGAGGGATGACTGACTAATAGCAGCTGGCAGGAAAAAGCTCTCTGAAAATACACAAAATCAAACATAAGTACTAACATAATTACTTCAAGAAGAAAATGCCAAACTGGCAGCCATATTTACACAAGGGGGGCGGGGAGGTAGCGACTGACCTTTATGGGCGTCATAGAGGTGATTTTGGGAGATGGCTGGAGGGTCCAAATGTCCCAATGACAGGTAGGGGCTGGAGTACAGGCTGCCATGAAGAGGGTAGCCTAGAGACACAAACACAACACAGTGAAGATCATGACAGTCATTTATTTTAATGATCATGTCCATGATGTCATACGGACACTGAAGAGGGTTAATGTTTAGAATAGCTTAGGGCTGTACGGTTTTGGCCAAAATAATAACCAGGACTACTTTTTTGGGACGGCGTGACGAAGTTGGGAGAGTGGCCGTGCCAGCAATCGGAGGGTTGCTGGTTACTGGGGTTCAATCCCCACCTTCTACCATCCTAGTCACGTCCGTTGTGTCCTTGGGCAAGACACTTCACCCCTTGCTCCTGATGGCTGCTGGTTAGCGCCTTGCATGGCAGCTCCCGCCATCAGTGTGTGAACGTGTGTGTGAATGGGTGAATGTGGAAATACTGTCAAAAGCGCTTTGAGTACCTTGAAGGTAGAAAAGCGCTATACAAGTATAACCCATTTATTTATTTATTTACTTTTATCAATATTAAAATAACAATTATTCCATCCATCCATTTTCTACCGCCTGTCCCTCTCGGGGTCGCAGAGGTGACTGGAGCTTATCTCCACTGCATTCGGGCAGAAGGCGAGGTACACCCTGGACAAGTTCCCACCTAATCGCGGGGCCAACACAGTTAGACAGACAACATTCACACTCACATTCAGACATTAGGGCCAATTTAGTGTTACCAATCAACCTATCCCCAGTTGAATGTATTTGGAGGTGGGAGGAAGCTTGAGTACCCGGAGGGAACCCACGCAGTCACGGGGAGAATATGTAAACACAGAAAGGCCCTGAGCCCGGGGGATCGAACCCAGGACCTTCTTATTGTGAGGCACATTTATATGTGTACTTTAAAAGTGACAGTTATGTGAAAATGATTAGTTTCAGCTCCAACACTAAAGTGAGTGTTGCTACTACTACTACACGCAGGAAATGTGTGCCTGCGCGTACTGAAACAAAGATTGTGGATGACTGACAAGAGGCTCTTTGTTAATAATTTTGTAATTCCACGTTCGAATATACATGCTCAGTTGCTGACCTCTCAAAGCCATAGAGTAAGACATAGCAATTTATCAATGACGGCAAAGTTATTAAATTCATTTTCATTTACCATTCCAATTACTGACTCGTTGACTATCAGCCCAGGCCTACAATTGTATTATGAAATGGATGATACTTATATAAAGCTTTTTCACTAATGTCTCAAAAGCACTTTACAGTAAAACCCATACATTGATAATGGTGGTGGTAAGCTTTATTTATACCAGTTTGAGTGGCACTGGCAGCAAGGTGGGCGCAGTGACGAGGATGACAGGAACTGGAATTGAACCAGGAACCCTCAAATTTCTGGACGGCCGCTCGACCCGCTGGGCCACTCCGCCCCAATTATCAAAACATTTGAATGCCTCTGGACATCGGATTTAATGCTTTTAAATGACATTAAAGGCCTTCATTTTCGCAAAATCCATTTAATGACTTAACACTTTTTAATGGCCCGCGGAAACCCTGGCATAATAAGACAGATGTGCAACATACAGTGACATAAATGCAGGTACATGCAGATTTTTGGATGCAGTGCCTTTATCGCCAAGTTAATACTGTGAATCTGTTTATCAAGTTTATTTTCAACCCTGACAGGAAAAAAAGCAGTGATGTTTGTCTTTAAGATTAATATTTAACAGTGGAAATTTTTTAATAATTACCATATTTTCTGGACCGTAGGGCGCACCGGATTATAAGGCGCACTGCCAATGAGCGGGTCTAGTCAGGTCTATTTTCATACAAAAGGCGCACCGGATTATAGGGCGCATTAAAGCAGTCATATTATTATTATTTTTTTTCTAAAGTGAAAACCCTTCTTTGTGGTCTACATAACATGTAATGGTGGTTCTTTGGTCAAAATGTTGCATGGATTATGTTTTACAGATCATCTTCAAGCCGCTTTCTGACAGTCGCTTCAGGCTGCGCCGTTTTGTGGGCGGTCTTATTTACGTGGCTCACCTTCGACAGCGTCTTTTCTCCGTCATCTTTGTTGTAGCAGTGTAGCGTGCAAGGACGGGTGTGGAAGAAGTGTCAAAAGATGGATCTAACCGTTTTAAAAACATTCAGACTTGACTTCAATCAATAACGCAGCAGCATCTCCTTATTCGTGGCTCACTACTGCAATAACAACGCCGGAAATGTGTCCCAGCAAAAAAGGTCAGACCGGAACTCTCTAATAACTAAAGATCCTTGGGTGAATAATGTAAACTCTCTACACCGGTATGTTTTAGAGCTTTCATGGTGAATTTACTGACAGATATAAGTAAGAACTTTACACTACTTTATACTAGAAATGGCAACAGCAGAGGATGAATGTCCCATAGCAAGAAGATAGAGAAAAAGAAGAAGCTCATCGATCACAGACTACAAAGACGTACGCGCGCAAATTTTCAGGACTAATGCAGATCCCAAATACAGAACAGCATGTACCAGACGTTAGGAAAAGTTGCTTTTGCGTAATATTGTGAAACAAAATGCCAGATAATATGTCTTACCTTATACACACACCATAATAATACTGGTATGTTGAAGCACAGTACAATCCCTCAAGCGTTGCGGCTTCATAGCTTACCAAAGTCGTACTAAAACATTTTGATCGATTTTTGAGCGTTGTGTGTAATGTTCTATATTTTCAATGGAACATATAACATTTGTGTTGTTTACTTGAGTCATATTGCAGTCTACACATATCTCTTATGTGTGACTGCCATCATATTGCAGTCTACACATATCTCTCATGTGTGACTGCCATCTACTTTGCCCCCCTTATCATTTCACTATGTACCAAATAATATAGCTTTGAGGTCAGTAAGCACAACCAAAATGATTCCGTAAATTAGGCACACCGGTTATTAAGGCGCAATGTTGAGTTTTGAGAAAATGAAAGGATTTTAAGGGTGCCTTATAGTCCGAAAAATACGGTAATTAATACTTTGGGAAAGAGTGGGGCGTGGTTTAATTTGCAATCTGGGAACGCCTCCACACAAACATCTTGCAGACAGACTCAAAAAAACAGGTTATAAAATTGACTGTGGAGCAAATTTCACGCAAAAGTTCCACGAAAGTATGCCCAATACATATTATCTAGACTGCAAAGAAGTGTTTTAAATTAGGGCTGTCAAAATTAACAAGTTACCTCATCTGAATAATCACAAAAAACATTGCATTAACCATGTACACACTTCTAATCATGCAATTTACTTTGACCGTTTAAGCTTTTTTACCATAATTGCTAAAGGTCAGTGATCAGAGCAATACGTACGTACGTACAAAAATGAGCGAGGAGACTCCCGACGTGTGTGCTTGCTAACAAATTTCACTCCGAAACAGATAAAACTTTTACCAAGTTTCGTGCAATTAAATGACGTATATTCAATTAAAACTTTTAAAAATGTTGCTGGATGACATTCTGACAATGAAATTGCATTTGTGTACAAATACTGGGGTCTTTTCTCAAGCACATTTCAAATATGTAAATAAGTAAGTACCTGTGATTACTCTTGAGTAATTCAAATTCCAGAAAGTTAATCAGATTTGTTTTAATTAATGATTTGACAGCACTATTTTAAATATAGATTAAAATCATTATCCATCCAAAATGATTTTTGGATGGATTCAAATCATTATAGGTCCCATTTAACCATCCAGTAAACTTCTGACCAAGTATTTCATATTTGAGTTCCTTAATGAGAAATTACTTAAAAAGGTTATTCAGGAATGGGAAATTGGAAAGTTAGCAGCAGCTCCTCTTAGTCATTTTAGTTGAAGTAATTATAGAACATTACATCTATCTGAGAAAATCAACATACTGCAAATGAATCCATTTAATTGCTGCTTTCATAAAGCAATGTAACATACAGCACATTAGTTCATGCGATGTAGCCTATTAGAGCAGCAAGATGTTGTTTTCCCTAATGACCCAAGTCTAATGATAGTCTCCATCACATACATCTTACCACACATTTCCATAAAAGTTCAAAGGAATTATATTGGTTTATCCATAACTCTAAATATTAATGTGATATTTTTCCTCTGAAAAAACTAATTCCCATTTGGATTATTTGCGTTTTGCATCCATTGAAGTTGTGCACAGGAATAAAATGAAAGAAAACTGGGTCAGAGTCAGAATGTTTATCTAAGCGGACTATTTAAGCATGACAGGATCTGGCAAATTCTGTGTCAGACTCCGCATATACTTTTCTTTGAAAATGTTCTGAGGGTCACCTCCACCTCACTTGCGCTCAGTTGTTTCATTCATAGGGTCAGCAGTGGGCACAAGTCTGCCTGACAGTCAGCTGTTGCTCTTAGAGACCAGATCTTAATATAGAAAAGAAGCACTGTCTTTTATTTCTCCGCTTGTATCTCCTAAGGTGTCACTAAAAATTCCCACAAGCCCGAGAACACCGTGCCCAAGCATCTCGAAAGACGGTGCAGCTATTGCAGTGTGAAACGCTAAGGAGCAGAACTGACAAATAAATCTGTCTATATGGTATAAGAGTAAGAAATTGAGAGGCGAGCAGTGGGGGTGTCAGTGGATGGGGGACTGCACAAAAGGTAGAAATATAAACAGGATAAATGCATGCTTCATTCAAACACTGCAAACAACTACTATTGATCTTGCGCAGCTTTCATACAGAGCTCCTGTGAAGCCTTGGTGTGTCTAGAGCAGTGGTTCTCAAACTTTTTTTGTCATCCCCCACTTTGGACAATGGGGAGTTTTCAAGCCCCACCTGCACCCATCATCCCAACAGAACGCTAATGCCAAGCTTAACATTTTCAAATTTATTGAACATCAAGTAACATCAAGTTGTATACATTCAAACTCAATAACATAAAATAACATCAAGTTCAATAATAAATAAAATAACTGTGCAGGTGTGGTATAACTTGCATCAAGTTCAATAATAAATAAAATAACTTGCATCACGTTCAATAATAAATAAAACAAGTGTTATAACTTGCATCAAGTTCAATAATAATCGTTAGAAAGGTGTCTAATAATCGTGTTCTTTGAGGAAACAGTCCATTATCTTGAACAGCTCATCAGCAGTGGCTCTATTTTTGATGTATTTGCAAAACAGCAAATCCTCGCACAGTGACTCGCCATTCACAAAGCGGACGTATGCGATAAACAGGCAGTCTTTATCGCTGTCAGCAGCTTCGTCCACTTGTAAAGCAAAACGACTTTCTTTAAATTTGTCTCTGAGTTGTTCCTCAAGATCACTTGCAATGTCGCATATACGTCTCGCAACTGTGTCGTTTGACAGTGGGACAGCTTTTAATTTTGCTGCGCTTGTCTCGTCAAGCATGACTGACACCATGTCTATTGCAGCGGGGAGAATGAGCTGCTCAGCAATTGTGTGTGGTTTTTTGCATTGTGCAATTCTGTATGCAACTCTATATGAAGCCATTAGTCTATATGAGCGTTACTGTTTACTGATGCAGCTTGTACCATGCGCTTCTCCTGTTGACGGTACTCTGCCAGTTTTCTTTGAAAGAAATCAAGTGGCTTATTGACGTGATTGGGGTGTGTGGTTTCGAGGTGGCTCTTTAATTTGTTGGGTCTCATGCTGTCTGCTGCTAGCGGTTTTAGACACAGAACACACAGGGGTCTCTCCTCTGCCCCCACCACCGCTGCCGTGAATCCAAGAGCAAGATACCCTTCATCATATTTTCTTTTCGGTTGGCTTTTTGGTTGATTAGGCCCGTCAGATTTTTGTTTCTCTGCAGGCGCTGGCTCTGGCTCGACGACCTTTGAGGTGCGAGTCACAAATTTATCCATTTTGTGTAATTGTGGTCCACACATTAGCCTGCTACCCATCCGCGCAAAAGTTTGTTCCGCTTAGCCCTGCCCCCATCAGTTACTGTTGCTATGTCTGTCAAACTTTCGCTCCGACCTAGAAATTTAAAGCCTACAGGAAAAATAAGTAATTTACATGTATTTATATAGCGGATTTCACAGACAAAATCACAAAGTGATTTACAGTGTGTATAGAAAATGAAAGCATAGTAAAAAAACCATCTAAGAATATAATTTAAAAACTTTTTTTTTTTTTTAAAGTGAAATGTCCTCCCGTTCCTCGCGCCCCACCTGTCATGTCTCTATTCCCCACCAGTGGGGCGCGCCCCACACTTTGAGAAACGCTGGTCTAGAGCATAACCAAAATCTGCCTCTTAACAGCTGCCCGGAAACACTTAGTTTTTTCTAACTTAACTGCTCCCACAGGCAGATGTCAGGCATTAAGAAATTGTGAAGGATTCTATTCATATCGGAGTTTATGGCTTCATAAGTCGTCACGGGGATTTAAGCTGCACCGGCAAAAGATCAAGGTTCCTTAGTATAGGCTAAATGGTAGGTAAAAAGTATTTTTGTCTCCTGAATATCAAGTCAGTCAGGGTTTTTGTACCTCACACTTTTTCTGTGAGGTACAGATAATCATTGTTTAGTAGGGGTGTAACGGTACACAAAAATTTTGGTTCGGTACGTACCTCGGTTTAGAGGTCACGGTTCGGTTAATTTTTGGTACAGTAAGAAAACAACAAAACATCAATTTTTGGGTTATTTATTTACCAAATTTGCAAGATCTTCCACCAAAAATATTTTTCTTAGTGGAATATTTGATGTGAAGTAATCAGAACCTTGGATAGGTCAATAATTCATAATAACATTGATTTTGATTCAATATTATGTTTTGAGCAATGACAGTTTGAAGGGAAAAAAAACAGCTTTGTTTTATTAGTCAACATTGCAACTTTTTCTAAATTACATTTAACCTTTATTATTTCACTTTTGTTATGTTTTTGTTTATTTTAATAGTATTTTTAAGAATGTGCCGTGGGCCTTTAAAACATTAGCTGTGGGCCGCAAATGGCCTCCGGGGCACACTTTTGACACCACTGCTATAGATAATAAAAAATTAAATCTGATAAATCTATGGATAAAAAGCAGAGCATGGCGACGCATGCGCGTTTATCATAACTCTCTCGCTCTCTCTGTCTCTGCCCCTCCCTCACGAATGCTGCTGCACGCACAATTTGTTTTTGTTTTTAACCCCTTCTTAACCCTGAACGAACATTGAAAATACACGCGACCCTAACTCGAAATGCCAGACTTTTGAGGCATTTAAGAAACGCCGCCCTGACAGCTCCGCAAAAGAGGACATGTCCGGTGAAATGAGGACGTATGGTCAGTCTATCGTAGCCCGTTAGCTGCTAGCATGCCGTGTGTTGCGCCTCGGTGTGCATTGTTTACACAACGTGCGTTACGCTACTTAATATGTCCGTGTGGAAACTTGTTCGGTACACCTCCGAACCGAACCGGAACCCCCGTACCGAAACGGTTCAATACAAAAATACACGTACCGTTTCCACCCCTATTGTTTAGTAATCCAATTAAGTTCTTTGGACGCTCACATGACAATGTCCTTTACTGCACATTGGTTGAAGTGAAAAAACACATCTTATCACCAGTCATGGACGTAAAGTGGTCTTTTTATGAAAAACCACCTCTTCTGGTACCTGTTTTTGTGTATTTGGGAGCCACAGAAGGCCCCAAAATGTTGTATTTAACCATGCTAGAGATATTTGCGTTCTTCAAAACATTCTCCTAACGAGCCGTTTGGAATACATGACTTTATTGACATTTTTAGCTCTAGTTACGTCAGCAAATAATTCCATATATGGTGGCGATTTGGAGCTTTGCGTAGTAAATAAGTTCCTTCTTTTTCTCTATCCTATTGTTCTTGGGCAGACCTGCTCGTACATGTACGGTAAAACCTTCCGCTGTTGCCATTTCTAATAAAAAGTAGTGTAGAGTTCTCAATTATATCTGTCAGTAGACTCAATACGGAAGTGCTAAAAACTACATCACAGCTGACAGGGTGGATGGAGATGCAGTTGAAGGGGGCTTGGTCTGGAGGTGGACTTCGGCAAGAAAATATGACCGCCCACAAAACAGCGCTTTTTAAGCAGAAAACAAAGCGGCTTGAAGATGATCTTTAAAACTAAATCTGGGCAAAATTTACTACCTATACCTGAAGGGTGGAACCTCAACTGCACATTGCGTTCCACGATGTAGCTTGTCATTGAAAATACTCATCTCAAAACAGCCTTGCCCATTTAAATGAATTGAAATCAATTCCACTCGAGTTTGGCCCTCCTGTAAAAGTCAAGTAACCTATTGATAACTTACCGAACCTATTCAGTTGATATATTATTTGAAAAATTGTGGAAAAAGTGAGAAAAAAAACAAAAACTAAAAAAAACAGTGTAGCCAATTGAACACAAACCCGGTAGTAGATAATAAAAAAGGACCAAACTAAACAAAAATATTATTTGATAAAGTGTAATAAATTGAGTGACGATGTATTCAACAATTCAACATATACACATTTGAAAAGGTATTAATGGGAAGAGGGTTGTTTGATTTTTGGACGAACAACTCGTTAGCATTAGCATATACATTGTAGATGATAACATGTCCTCACAGGTGTTTGAATAAAACATTTGATATGTAAGTCAAAGATGGCGTTAACTGCCATATTAGACTGTTACCTGGTTTCTGCTTGTTTGCTGCTCTTAAATATACATGATGATTTCTGGTAATGTTGCATCATTGACGTAGTAATACTGTGAAATGGCAGCTCTGTTTGACAGCACAAATATTTCCCCACGATGTCAGTCTTTTTCGCTTTTAAATGATTGCAAAATCTCTAATTTTTTCTGAGCTCTTAGCTGTCTTTCCACTTTGTCCTTTTTCTGAGCTGTCTCTCTCTATCCGCACTCTACTAGTCCCGCCCCCTTTCCCACACACACAGGTTACATCACCAGCAGCGCAGACTTGATCACCAATAGGCGCATTTCTCTCATGTGCGCTGGAGCTATACAATGTCAGCGTATTATGCAAACCCCGTTTCCATATGAGTTGGGAAATTGTGTTAGATGTAAATATAAACGGAATACAATGATTTGTAAATCATTTTCAACCCATATTCAGTTGAATATGCTACAAAGACAACATATTTGATTTTCAAACTGATAAACATTTTTTATTTTTTTTTGCAAATAATCATTAACTTTAGAATTTAATGCCAGCAACACATGACAAAGAAGTTGGGAAAGGTGGCAATAAATACTGATAAAGTTGAGGAATGCTCATCAAACACTTATTTGGAACATCCCACAGGTGTGCAGGCTAATTGGGAACAGGGGGGTGCCATGATTGGGTATAAAAACAGCTTCCCAAAAAATGCTCAGTCTTTCACAAGAAAGGATGGGACGAGGTACACCACTTTGTCCACAACTGCGTGAGCAAATAGTCAAACAGTTTAAGAACAATGTTTCTCAAAGTGCAATTGCAAGAAATTTAGGGATTTCAACATCTACGGTCCATAATATCATCAAAAGGTTCAGAGAATGTGGAGAAATCACTCCACGTAAGCGGCATTGGCCGGAAACCAACATTGAATGACCGTGACCTTCAATCCCTCAGACGGCACTGTATCAAAAACCGACATCAATCTCTAAAGGATATCACCACATGGGCTCAAGAACACTTCAGAAAACCACTGTCTCTAAATACAGTTCGTCGCTACATCTGTAAGTGCAAGTTAAAGCTCTACTATGCAAAGCCAAAGCCATTTATCAACAACATCCAGAAACGCTGCCGGCTTCTCTGGGCCCGAGATCATCTAAGATGGACTCATGCAAAGTGGAAAAGTGTTCTGTGGTCTGACGAGTCCACATTTCAAATTGTTTTTGGAAATATTCGACATCGTGTCATCCGGTCCAAAGGGGAAACGAACCATCCAGACTGTTATCGACGCAAAGTTCAAAAGGCAGCATCTCTGATGGTATGGGGGTGCATTAGTGCCCAAGGCATGGGTAACTTACACATCTGTGAAGGCACCATTAATGCTGAAAGGTACATACAGGTTTTGGAACAACATATGCTGCCATTTAAGCGCCGTCTTTTTCATGGACGCCCCTGCTTATTTCAGCAAGACAATGCCAAGCCACATTCAGCACGTGTTACAACATCGTGGCTTCGTAAAAAAAGAGTGCGGGTACTTTGCTGGCCCGCTTGCAGTCCAGACATGTCTCCCATCAAAAATGTGTGGCGCATTATGAAGCGTAAAATACGACAGCGGAGACCGTTGAACGACTGAAGCTCTACATAAAACAAGAATGGGAAAGAATTCCACTTTCAAAGCTTCAACAATTAGTTTCCTCAGTTCCCAATCGCTTATTGAGTGTTGTTAAAAGAAAAGGTGATGTAACACAGTGGTGAACATGCCCTTTCCCAACTACTTTGGCACGTGTTGCAGCCATGAAATTCTAAATTAATTATTATTTGCAAAAAAAAAAATTTTTTTATGAGTTTGAACATCAAATATCTTGTCCTTGTAGTGCATTCAATTGAATATGGGTTGAAAAGGATTTGCAAATCATTGTATTCCGTTTATATTTACATCTAACACAATTTCCCAACTCATATGGAAACAGGGTTTGTACTCATTAAACGAATCATCTAAGTAACAAAATACAAATCAAGGCTTTTTTCAAATCGAATGAATCAATTTAATCGATGAATCGTTGCAGCCATAGTTTTCGTTGGTTGGTTGCTTGTTTCTCTTGTGACATCGGGCATATATGGTTGCATGATGTCGAGTACAGATTGACCAATTATCGACCGGGGCGATTATTGGCGCCAATATTTGACATTTTGACGTATATCCGTATCGGCCTCTTTTTATGGTTATCAGCCTTTTTTTTTCTTTCTTTTTAAAAAAAAAAATACAACAAAACTACAGCAGCAGATACAATAAATACACATAAAATACATGGAGCCTATCCCAAATGTACACCCTGGACAAGTCGCCACCTCATCGCAGGGTTCACACATTAGGGCCAATTTAGAGTTAGAAATCACGCACTAACTCCTGTTCCACCGTGCTGCCATGTAACATGTTACAAATATTTCTTCAAATATTCAACCAATGGTGAAAATGCTCATGACTCAAGGTATGCTGGCAACTTAGGCATTACAGAAAGCTGCGAGACAGCTCGAATCTCAAATTACATAATTACCGAATTTTCCGGACCATAGGGTGCATCGGATTATAAGGCGCACTGCCGATGAATGGTCTATTTTTGATCTTTTTTCATATATTAGGTACACCAGATTATAGGGCGCATTAAAGGAGTCATATTATTATTATTTTTTTCTAAATTGAAAACACTTCCTTGTGTCTACATAACATGTAATGGTGGTTCTTTGGTCAAAATGTTGCATAGATTATGTTTTACAGATCATCTTCAGGCCGCTTTCTGACCGTCGCTTCCGGAATGCGCCGTTTTGTGGGCGGTCTTATTTACGTGGCTCGCCTTCGGCAGCGTCTTCTCCCCGTCATCTTTGGTGTAGCGTGCAAGGACGGGAGTTGAAGACGTATCAAAAGAACAACCACACCGGAAATGTGTCCCGTGAAAAACCGTCCGACCGAAACTCTGTAATAACTAAAGTTCCTTGGGTGAATAATGTAAACTCTCTACAACGGTATGTTTAGTGACATATATAAGTAAGAACTTTACACTACTTCATATTAGAAATGGCAACAGCGGAGGATGAATGTCCCATAACAAGAAGATAGAGAAAACGAAGAAGCTTATCGACTACGGTGTCGGGGCGGACGCGCGCAATTTTTCAGGATTTACGCAGTTCCCAAATACAGATCAGCAGGTCTCAGAAGGTAAGAAATGTTGCTTTTGCATAATATTGCGAAACAAAACGCCAGATAATGTCTTACCTTATACACACACCATAATAATACTCGTTTGTTTAATGCTCCGACAATTCTTCAAGCGGTGCGGCTTCATAGCTTACCAAAGTTGTACTAAAACGTTTTGATAGATTTTTGAGCGCCTTGTGTAATGTTCTATATTTTCAATGGAACATTTAAAATGTTGGTGTTGTTTACATGAGACCCATCATAGTGCAGTATACACGTATCTCTTATGTTTGACTGCCATCTACTGGTCACACTTATCATTACACCATGTACCAATTAAAATAGCTTCGAGGTGGGTAAGCTCAACCAAACTTATTCCTTACATTAGGCGCACCGGGTTATAAGGCACACTGTCGAGTTTTGAGGAAAAAAAAAAGATTTTAAGAGCGCCTTATAGGCCGGAAAATACGGTTCTTAGTTAAGGTACTCGTAGGTTGAGGTACCACTCTAGCACAAAGCCAACTGAGATGTAGGCTGTGTTACGTTTACATTTACTTTGTAGCTTAGCATTGCTTAACCCACATTTGATTGATTTCATGTTTAGATAAAATCTGAAGGATATCATAGCGCCTTCAGTGTAACAAGTTTGGACGCCACTCTATAGCCTTCCCAGGATGTCCCAAAAAGATTTGTATCTTTGTAATTTACTTTCTACCACTCCTGTGGACAAGATCAGTGGTGATGCACGCACGCACAAAGCCGATAACAAATCTTGCTGGGCAATATATTGACCTACAAACGATTGCCGATAAAACGATGTTATTGCCAACATTATTTTGAAACCACATTAAACACTGATGTAATGATATTACATAGTAATAATGCAAGTATAACCTTTCAAATTAAAAATACTTTTATTTCTCGTTTTAACACTGTAATGGGAATGTACACTTTTAAACGTTGAATAAAACAAACTAATAATAAAAATAAAATATAATCTGTCTGTTAGCAACATTTTCCACTTAAATAAAAATCACAACCAAAAGCAATAAAATTGGTTCTTTCTCTGCGGGGGAGGTGCTGGGGACCCCTTAAATATACACAACCAAAACAATAAACAAAATGGCTAAATAAAGTTGTTGTGACCAAAATAACCCCAGTTACCAACTTACCATTGTTATCATGGTATTGTCGAATGTGCTCAAAAAGTGATTGCACACACACTAAAGTCTTTTAACCAAGTTAAACCAAGGAAATGAACAATATACAGTACTTTCTTGGCAGAGAAAACATCAAATATTGTTCTGGTTTCATAGGAACCATATTATTTTTATTTGTATGTTACCTTCTTCCATTTCAATTTGTAAACATTTTACAATGTTTTTTAATAAATACGAATTAGGTGTCAGTTTGAGTTCACTTCCTGTTGAACGGATGTCCGTCTGTTTCAACTTGAAACTGTCGACTACATATCGATCACTTTGTGCAAAGACAGCGCATTCTTTATGTCCAATATGAATACTGCAGCTTAGTAGTTTGGACAGTAATGTCTTTATAAAAGTTTAAAGTGGGGTATGACGTTTCTTAATGGGAAAATACGTTAATTTCTTTTCTTTTTGTGTTAGCATTAAAGTTAACTAATAAGCTAACGCTAGTCCTTCCATGAGTTTATCAAAGTGCAGTTATCAATCACTGTTTTTGGATCATTTTACTTTAATACGGTAACATTAACTCTCAGGAGTCTTACAACGGTTTATGTGCATGTTGTACAAATGCCCGCAGCTGGTGCAAAGAGCTGACCGCTGTGCCCCTTGCAGCTCGTATGCATATGGCGATCATCGACACTGGAAAAGTTACCAACTTCATTTTCATTTAGTTTATCAGGCGCACGCTCACACGCACGCACGCACCCACGGACGCCCACTCTTGTATTTGTTACCTTTTAGAGACCTCCAAAAAATGCCTACCTTTTTAGGACCCCCCCTTTCTAGATACATATAAAGATTTGTATTTACAACATTAATAATATACACATACGATGCAAACATAAAAAAGCTTGTTGTAAAAACTGAGTTGGAATTTCACAAGCAAAAGGTCACAATTTCACAAGAAAAACTTAGATTGTAGCTGAGATAGGCTCCAGCGCCCCCCCGACCCCAAAGGGAATAGGCGGTGGAGAATGGATGGATGGAAACTTAGAATTTCGGCAGTATTATAATAAGAATTGGAATTTTACTCAATAACAGTCGCAATTTTAAAAGAAAAGAGTCATAATTTTACTTGACAAAAGTCACAATTTTATAAGAAAACTTTTAAAATGTTGGCAATATTATAATAATTGGAATTTTACTTGGCAATATTATGACAAAAGTCATAATTTTACTCAAAAAATGTCACTGTTTTACAAGAACAAAAAAATTGGCAATATTGTGATAAAAGTCAGAGTTTCATATGACAAATGTCACCATTTGGCATTAAAAAGTAATAATTTTAAGAGACAATGTTGCAATATTACAGAAACAGAAAGAATATGAGAAATTGTTCCCAATTTTATAAGATAAAAGTCGACACATTGTGAGAACGACTGCTTTTAGTTAAATAAAAAAAAAGAGTTGTAATTGGTTTTTAATCTTCATTATTTACTTCAAGTTATTACAGTATGTCTCTATATACATATTTTTTAAATTAATTTTAACTTCTTACACACTTATTACATATGTTAGCCAGAGGGGGAGCACTTTGAATTTTTACACACACTTGTTATTTCATACGTTGACCAAAGGGGGAGCACTTTTAAAACCGACACAGTCAATTTGAAAAATCCCTCTTTTTTGGGACCACCCTAATTTTGATAGATTTCACCACCAGAGTTGCAAATGAGACATTCTCTATTAGAGGCAATAGTTTTCCGTATTGGGACCATGATTTTGGTCCTAACATTTTCACCGGTCCTCATATGGAAGGTACTTTTCCTTATTGATGTCTCAAAAAGGGTAGAAATACAAGAACACGCACACACACTCACTCACTCACTCACTCACTCACTCACTCACTCACTCACTCACTCGACAAAGTCAAAAAGGCGAGGACAGAGGACGACGTCCTACAAAAGTGGTGTCAAAGTCAAGGCCCGCGGGCCAGATCCGACCCACAAATTAATTATCTATGACCCGCAGGCCACAGCCGCCTGCTTTGAAGGTGTGAAGTTTGTTTTTGTCTGAAAAATGTTTTCACTTGAAATTAGTGGCATAGAGCCATACAAAAATGTTGGATTATTCATTTAATCATTAAATAAAATACAGTACACTGTGTTAGGTCCTGGTTCAATAGGTTATGTGCAATCATTTTTAATATATTTTAATAAACATTATACCAGTACGGCCCTCGGCTTGTAGCAAATTTGTTTTTTGGCCCCCTGATGTATTTGACTTTGACATCACTGTCCTAGAAGGAGACAAAGACACCCATACTGCCACACACATACATGCATGTGTGTTGAAAAGCTAGGTCAGAAGGGAGAAATTTTGAAAACTGGGACAGGAAAGGGAGATAAAGCGCATGTTGGGCAGGAGCGCTTTAAAAAAAGAACAAGAGAGGAGAACACATTAAAAGCGAGAAAAGGAAGGTGAAAGTGAGACTTGGCTGACTGGAGGACACAGGAAGTGAGACACATTTAGGACAGAACCAGGAGCGCAGCTACCAGCAAAGCGACACAATTGGAAAATGATCCCAGTGGAAAAAGGGATGAAATAGAGAAGAAGACACCTCTGGGGCGTAAAAGACAGGAGGAGCGCGGTGTCGGCACACTCGTGAATACTAAAAGTCATTTGTGTCTTTTATGGTGGTGATTGATGAAGTTAGTATGTATTTACCTTCGTGCGCGTGAGATGCCCAGAGCTGAGCCATCTGCAGACCACTAGGATTGGCTGATCTGTACGCAGGTTCAGAGGTCAAGGGGGAGGGGCCCTGATAACCTGACAGGAAGGGATTGGATCCTGTGGGGAAGGCATCACCTGTAAAAATGAATGAGAACTGTCAGTCTCCATAGTAACCATAACTACGAAGGTGATAAGAAACAAAGGCAATCAATACATGCTGGTACTGCTTTGTAACCTGTGCGTGTATACAGTATACAATCAATGCCTACTGATGTTTCCATCCTGAAGAAGGTCTGTTTTATATAAGTGTAATCACAATAATGCAGGAGCACTTCCAACCATTTTAACCAGAACCACATACTACAGTTGGACTTGCATGAGGCAGTCCACCTCAGTGAGAGCTTTATGGGAGAATTCAACCTGATAAATATTTTTTTTTCCAAGGGCACTTTGTGTTGAGCTGAGCCGAACTATCAGAATCAGAATCAAAATCAAAATCAGAATAGTTTTTATTGCCACTGTTTGAGAACAGTTTCACAAACTAGGATTTTTTCTTGGTGCAATCGTGCAACATAAAACACATAACACAGAATGTGCCACACGAATTTGCATTTCAACGACAAATTTAAGTGCATCGCAGACATTTTCAAGTCTCCATTTGTGTCATTGTCAGGACGATTGCAGCTTCTAACTGCAACGACATATATGTCAAGTTTAATATTATTTACCACATCAGGTAAGAGTGCAGTAAATAATGCCGAACAATTTACCCTGTCAAAAATATCAACTATGTGAGGGTATTTTGCTTTTTCTTTGGCTTTTTTGTGAGGATGTCACAAATATTGGTCTAAAAATGTGAGATCGGATCATATCAGTATTAGGCCATGTGGCCTAAAATCTATATAGCTATTTATATTGAAGCCTCCAGTGATAACAATATACAGTATATCACAATATATTATTTGGTAAATAAATGATAATACAACAATTTCAAAATGGGTTACAAAGGCTCCTAATTTGGCTGCTGAATGTAAGGAGTATGCTTTTCCGGTTGTATTTTTTTTGTTGAAGTGGTTATTAATCTACTTGCTCATTTACTGTTAATAATTTGTTATTTTCTGATGTGACATAGTTCTATCTACACTTCTGTTGAAATGTAATAAGCACATATTGTTCTTCTGTTTTACAGTAATTTTGGGTAATACTACAAATTTGGGTGTCGATCCAATACCAAGTAGTCACAGGGATGGACGCTATTTGGTCATACAATCCTGATAATTAAAATTTTCAAGATCATTAAATGATATAATTTTCACAATTGATTATCAATATAATCAAACAAAAACACAGGACGGCACTGTAACAATATAAATTAAATACATTTCCTTCTATTGGCTTTAAGTATTTAGTTTTTTGCCATTAAAACCCTCCTGTGTCCAAGAACTTATTTCCCGAGTTTGTAAACAATACCAAAAACGACAAAAGTTTTTTTGATAACACAAAAATAGCGGTTTGCTTATGCTCATATGGTGTTTTGTTTAGCACGTTTAGCTATACTCCATCCATCCATCCTCATCCTGCAATGATGATACTTGTAAGAAACATTGTTTTTTTGCTGCCATAGAGGTAAGGGTTACTGACTTACAAGTGGCCTTGCATTGTGGAGGGGCATTAGCCGCCAGCTCGCTACATTGCATCGATGACACGTCGTTCTTCTGTCTCTGTCAGCTACAACATGCATTATCACGATATAACGATTGCATTAAAAATCGGCCACATTTATATCGAGATCAAGATTCAAGATGCTTTATTGTTGTCCATTCTACGTCAACATGTACGAAGATTTAACATTTAAATGCATGTGTACACTCCCATTCATTATTATATAATTTATTTTGTATATCGTCTATATTGCGCAACCCTAACCACTATTGGTATTTCTGCCAATAATTATATCGGCATGCAACATATAAACTGGGGCGAGGCCCAAATTAAAAAAACTTGCTGATAATATGTCTGCAACTGTGCGGTGAGTTGAAATTGAGACAGTAACAACAAGGTTGAGGTGAAAGAAGAATGGAGAAATATGTGTTTATCTGTGACAGCGTCTGAGAAGGTTATTGTGTGTTTCGATGTCAGATCGAAATCACGGCTTGAGAAAACACACAACCAGTTAAGAATGAAGACAAAAATGCAAAATTGTGGGTTTTCTAACACTAATTTATATGGTATAATTATTTGTTCCAGACATGCTTAATGACAAGTTACATCACATAGTTACTTTAGCACTATTCAACATGTCCAAAACGGAGAAGAAAGAACCCTTCTCCACGTTTATAACGGATGACTCATTGAAACCATAACTTTTACATGTTTAAACTTAGTTCTATTCCTGAGTGAAAGAAAGAAATGTACGCGTTGAAAGAAATATACATCTAAAGTAGGGATGGAACGAAAACACTACTACTACAAGTGGTTAGGAACTAACAGTGTTCAATTTGTAATCATCCAAAAATTATTAGCAGCAAAGTCGACATCCGTCAACGTTGTGGCTCGGAGAACAAACGGAGGCGACAACAAGTAAGCTAGCTGGATGGTTAGCTAACTAGCGAGCATGTTTTGGTGCTCCTGATCGTCTCCCTGTCCTGCAAATTCAGTGTGGTGTTTAGGCAAGAGGAGCAGCGAGTAACTGCGGCTGAGACGAGTGTTCCACAAATTTTGTTTGGATCGTGTTTTTATTGATATTTAATTAAAAAAAATAACTGGGAAGTGATTTGACGCAAAAATACAACTTTTAAAACGCGGATTTAAAAAAACACATACCCCAATCTAAACTTATAAAAACACCTTGCTGTCTGAGCAACTAATATATTCAATTGTGCACATTGAATGTAAAAGCTATGCTCTCTTAGTATACAGCGTGATCTACTCTGAGGAATACCAGACAGAGGTGTCACTAAGGTGCGTTCAAAGTCCGTTGAACAAAGTGGGATGCCACAACGGCAGCAAGAACACTATCAGTGAAGCAAAACATGCAAAATAGTGGACTTCCTAACAGTGTGTCTATTCATTTTTGTTATTAAACAATCTTTGTCAGAGTGTGCAAAAGTACTTTTTGAGGACTTTCAACAATACTGCGATAGTAATGATAACCGTGATAATTTTGGTCACAATATTTGTGATATGAAATGTTCATATTGTTACAACCCTAATCTCAAGCAATTGTTAATATAAATGATGTTATTATAGTACATACTTTCATACTGTCTTTGTGCCAAATAGAAATGTACAGCTTTTGATTGTAACTGCAAAACAAATCACAAGTTGTCCACCAGCACAGAATGTATCTACCGGTACTATGTATAGTTTTTCCTTTCGGGCTCCACTGTACATAATCAGATTCTATTAGATTTGTTTCAGATTCAGCAGACACGGTTCCTAATTTGATTATTACAATAAACAGACTGGACCATGATAATGTCCACTGCTTCTATTTAATTTACACCAACCTGGTTACAGAGAGGCTGCAGTGTTCATGCCACAAATGAAACAACCTTCACACCTGACTCAGCACTGATACATTATTTCTTTTTTTTTTTTTATCAGGGCTGATTTTTTAAGTGGGTTCCTTTCGGGCCATTAGTAAACTTTGAACCATTGAACTATTACTGCCCCGCACCCCCCAATCGCACCCCTCTCAAGGGCTGTAAAAAGGTTTCGTGTTTGGCTGAGGTGTCCCACCACCACGGATCCTCCCCACCCTCGCCCATCCCAGCCCATTAACCGAAAGGAGCGCAAAGCTATTACCCTGATAAAACTAACCATGTGTGTAGGGGAAAGGGTGCATTTGCCTCATCTACACGGGAGAGGGGGGGAGAAGTGTGCGTGCATGTGTGTGTTAGTCCTGTGGGAATCAAGGCACACGCCATGGCCAGATTCCTCCTGCATCTAAATCAGTACATTAAAACTGCAGTACATCAGCTTACACATTTAAAAATCAATACCAAATGCAAGTTTCCAATTAATCACTTACATGCACACACAGTATGTGGATCCTTCAGGCACTGCCCCATCACACACATATTTAGTCAAGCTTTTCTGTGTTTGCACGTGTACACACCCATTCAGCAATTTTGTGTGTGTATATTACTCCAGAAGAGCAGGCCGTATAATTTCTGACATGCACAAACAATACTGTGAGAATTTTGCAGCAAATGTTCTTCAAAGGAGATATACCGTACACGTTTTTCGATGTAAACACACAAGCAAAAAGACAAATGCACAAAGTGTGATTAACCTTCAGGTTAGTTAACTCTGCTGGAAAGCAATCCTACAAGCACCACCCCCCGCCTCTATTTCTGCACTGCATCAGGAGACAATTTACACTGCTACTATTCATCAAAGACAGGACATATTTAAACTGTGTTTTATCTCTGATGGGACATTAATTTGAATACGCAAGGAGTTTATGTTGCATCATCTATGCTATTGCAGTGCTGTGGTGGTGGGTGGATTTGGTGGCTTGCACGTTTACAGTAAGAAACGCTTGTAATGCGCCTGGACCACGACGAGTGGGCAATTATTGTACAGAGTAACCAAACAAACGCATATTGTGTAATTCAAGTCAGTCTGACGATAAATCATTTTCATCGTCGTGCCACAAGCCACAACAATCTCAATGCAGTATTCTGTGAAGTCACTTTGGCATGCACAAAGTCTTTGTTGACGAGAAGTGGACTGGCGGTTCGCTGTGAGTTCTATTTTCACAAACCACAGTGCCATCTTTTTGTAACAGCCTGAGCACGAACAGTAAAGACATCCAATAATTTGAGGGGCAGTAACTGGAGTCAACTACACTATGCAGAGTGAGTATTGTAATATTGCCCCTTTTATTATAATAAGGGGGGGAGCCCCGACCCCTTTTTTTTATATATAATAATAGGGGAGGCCCGTGCCCCACCCAAGGTACATTTGATATAAATTAGGTTTATTTGTTGTCATTTTATTAAACAAACTAAACAATTAGCTTTTTCACTAGTGGCACAGATTATTTTCTGTAGCAATATGAAATGTCTTAGATATCACAATTTCATTATTAACACTTAAACAAAAACATGTGCACTCATACATACAAACACAATGCCATAAGTCATCCTGCAATACTCAATTATACACAGAGAACATCCCTGAATTGTGCTAGCACTGTCACTACCACGAATGTAGGGCTGGGCGATATGGACCTAAACTCATATCCCGATATAGTTTGGCCCATAAACTAACCCATAAATGGGAATATTTGTTGACGCAACTAAATATCTCCACCATGCCATGTTTTTCAATTTTCGGGACTGATGAGGATCCTAAATAAACAAAAGCAGGTACTAACAAGTAAGAGAAGTAGGTTTTGGACAATAGGATCCCAACCGAAGAGGTGTTTTGAAATAAGAAAAAAGAAAAGGCCTTGATAATATAAAAAAAAAAATTCAACTATAATCTCAAATCTTCTTTAAAAAGACATTTTGCTATGCTCGATACTTCAGCTAACAAAAACACCAAATTACAAAATGTCAAGTAAAGTGTCCTGATTTAAGAGGACATGTTTAAACGTCCCTGTGATGAGATGGCGACTTGTCCAGGGTGTACCCCGCCTTCCCCCCGAATGCAGCTGAGATAGGCTCCAGCACCCCCGCGACCCCGAAAGGGACAAGCGTTAGAAAATGGATGGATGGATGTTTAAACGTCAGCAGCAACATTATAATAATTCATGTTTAACGAAGGAGTTTTTATAGGTAAACATTATTATTGGACATACACACAAATATTTTAGCCAATAACACAAACCTGCCAACTGTTTCATAATGTTGTGTGACAGGCAGTGTTCTGAAAATGACAAAATGGGAATCATACACACAGCTCTCGGCGCGAGTGATCAATCACTTGCCAATTTGGTTATGGTTTAAATTTATTTCAAATATGTGGGCGAAAATTGTACTCTATATTTTATCAAATTTGAATGGATTTATTTTAGGAGCAAAATGCGATAAAAGGACCCTTTTCGCGCAAGTGTGACCGTATTTTTTTTTAAATTAAGTCACACGGCCTATTGGACTCAGTGGCCTAGTGGTTAGAGCAGTGGTTCTTAACCTGGGTTCGATCGAACTCTAGGGGTTCTGTGAGTCTGCTTCAGGGGTTCGGCGGAGCCTCCGCCGCGCAGGTCAAAACACACCCAACTCATTGTGTAAATAAAAACTTCTCCCTATCGGCGTATTATGGATACCCCCAAACAACGTTCCCTCTAATTTTCCATCTGATTTGCAGGTGTGTAATTTGTTGTGGTTCATGCACAGTTCATTTTGTGCACCAGTAAAAAACACATAACTTTGTCTTGAATTTGAAATTTTTTTTATTTTATTTTTTTTTTTTTTTTACTAAAGAAGGGTTCGGTGAATGCGCATATGAAACTGGCGGGGTTCCGTACCGCCAACAAGGTTAAGAACCACTGGGTTAGAGTGTCCGCCCTGAGATCGGTAGGTTGTGAGTTCAAACCCCAGCCGAGTCATACCAAAGACTATAAAAATGGGACCCATTACCTCCCTGCTTGGCACTCAGCCTCAAGGGTTGAAATTGGGGGTTAAATAACCAAAAATGATTCCAGGGCGCGGCACCGCTGCTGCCCACTGCTCCCCTCACCTCCCAGGGGGTGAACAAGGGGATGGGTCAAATGCAAAGGACAAATTTCACCACACCTAGTGTGTGTGTGACAATCATTGGTACTTTAACTTTAACTTTATTTGTAGTTGCATTTGTGAGTGAATTTGTCGCACCGTACAGCAATGACTTGGACACATTCACAATTTTCCTCTGCTCTCTGTATCGCACACAAATAAGTGTTCGCATTAATTACACGACATGTCTGCATTAGTTTTGACTAGCGGTGTCCGATAATATCGTCCAACCGATATTTCCAAGTTTTGCCTTTGAATTGCAAATGTGCAATTTGCACTGACTATAAAGCGCTGGTTAAGCGAGGGGGTAATAAGGAGTCTTCCTTCAAAACTCCTTGTCAAATATCATACCTGAAGAAGAATCCCTTAAAAGTCACAAGCAGGATTATGCAACAAAAAAATTGTAAGAAGCGACCAGCTGTACATAAAAAAGTATTTCCAAAAGTGACTTAGCCAACACGCAAATTTGTTTAATTGCCAAAATGATTTAATTGGTATTATTTGTGAATTTATTCAAACGACTAACCTGTTTTACTTGTTTATACTAGCACAACCTGTTATTTTAGTTGACTCTTGGTCATGATTTTTTTTAATGACTATTTTGTAGAGACAAAATATGTGAAATACATATGGCCCTTTAAAAAAAAAAATTTGTGAAATACATCTTGCAGTGGCATTGAAAAAGAAAAAGAATTAGGTTTTCTTTGATGACACAAGATGTGAATAATAGTACGGTATTTTGAGGGGAGGTGCATTCCTATTGGTATAGGAAATGAAATGTTGGACAATGGACTGTATCGGTGTAAATGATAATAGTAAATCAGCATCAAGCATCTCTAGTAGGGTTGAGGAAAAATATCGATATGGCAATATGTTGTGATACTTTTTCTAACAATATGGGCCAATTACCTCACGAATGACTTCCACACCTCCGCTCCGCAAAGTGTCGCTGTAATATTACCTTGCTGTGCGGGGTTAGTGGTGGCATTACAGAAGGCGACCGAAAAAAGTTGAGGGCATGTTTTTACATTTAAGTGGCAAAAAACATCTACTCTCTCTCTCTCTGTACAAAAGCAACAATTGGAAAAGGATCATTTAAGATTAGATTGTTTTTGACTCAGTTTGTCCAATTAACTATTAGGGTTATTTTGTGATGATACATAAAACGTGTATGTTAAGCTGCATTTTAAATGTATCAATTTGTATATATATACATAGTATATATATCATGGGTGCCCATTAGGTCGATTGCGAGCTACCGGCCGATCGCAGAGACACCCTCGATCGTCAGCCAGGCATTACAAAATATACCTAAAAATGAGCGATCATCAATCTTCACTATGACATCACTTTCGTCACTTGACTGACATTATCGGGACCCGAGTATCTTGTGCGATGACACTGGGAGCTCAGTATTAAGAAAAAAAAGACTTACAGGAAGGCGAGAAACACTTTTTATTGCAACAGACTCTCGCGGCGTACCTGCTGTCAAAACCCGTAAGACCGATCGCACAGTTCCTGTCTTCACAATAAAAGCGCTGCTCCATCCTGGACTAACAGGATGCACTAACAAAATAAGAGTCTCAGAAAGCTAACGCACACAAGCTACAGAGATTGCTGTCATTGCATTTCTTGTAATGTGTATAAAAACAAGTATGAAACCTGGACAAATAAGATGCCAAAAACCAACCTCTTTCATGTGATATTGGAGAGAAAGGTGGGCTTTTTTCTCCTCCACAATGTAAATTCGAAAATGTGGAAGTTATCAGCACTACAGTGAATTCTGTCTGATTCTAATCAATGCAAGTCATCAGAATCAGGTAACAGACCTTGTCTTGTCTTCATGAAAGAAAGGAATCTATATGTGTTAAACATGCTCGTATTTTCATTTAACACTTTTAACATGTTAAAGAACACCTCTTTCATAAATAAAAATTAGAAATAGATACATATATGTGTATATATATATATACACATACATATATACGTGTGTATATATATATATATATATACACACACATATACATACATAGATATATACGTATATACATACACACATACATACATAGATATATACTAGAGATGCGCGGATGGGCAATTATTTCATCCGCAACCGCATCACAAAAGTCGTCAACCATCCGCCATTCACCCGAACCAACATTTTATCAAAACCACACCCGCCCGCCATCCGCCCGTTGTTATATATCTAATATAGACGATGCAAGGCATTAGTGAGGTTATAAAGCTTTTGCCTGTTAAAGAAAGGAGACTGATCCAATGTAGCAGAGACATTCAATGCGTGCCATGCATTAATATCTCTTGGCCACGCATTAGTGGCTAAGAGATATTAATGCGTGATAATATTATTTATCATTATTATAATATTATTGTCATTTCCATTAAGAAAGTGTTGACTATTGTTGCCAATGCCCTCAGATCAGGAGTGCGTTCCTCACACTTTGTGTGCGCAGTTGCAGCAAGCAGAACGAGGCTTTCAAGAAGTTAAAAAAATGTTTTAGAAAGACTAGGCCTATATTTTCGTTTGGTAAAAAAAATGTTCTGAATTTATTTCAATGAATATTAACTTGTTAACGTTATAATGCTCAAATAGGAACGAGGGCGGGGTGCACAGTGAAGCAGTGAACAATTTCGCGACAAAGATGAACCTTTATTGATTGATCTGCAGCCATGACAAAATATCACTTTATCATCAAACTTGAATTATAATGAAAATAGACGGTCGCGACAAACAATGCAGGCTAAATAGCCTTACATTGTCGCCAATCGGAGATGCGCTTCACTTGAAAGCGAGGCCAAATAATTATTCACACATAGTAGTATATCTCGAATAGAAAAAAAACACAATAAACAACGCAATTGCCTTAATTCCTTTGCATTGTAGTGCGCCCAAACAACACGTAACCATCAAAATTATTTAGCTGACCGAACTCAATATAGGCTAGACATGGGCTTATTTGGTATAGTCTATAGGTAACGTAGACTAATTCGTTTAACATATCCAACCGTATGTCTACTTACTTTTTTTTTTGTTAGCACTATGCAGGAATAAAATGGCATCTACAGTGCCAGGATTCATGCGAGAGCGCCTGGCCTCTAAAATGCGCCCTGCTGCGCTGAAGGAGCGCTCACTTGCGCCACTGTTGCTGGGACGCGGTGCCTGATGAAATTTCAAAGAGTGCTGCTCGTTTTTCGTATGTGGATAACAACATTTAACTATGTATATATATATTCGAATTGGTTCAACCGCCAACCGCCCGCATCTATTTAAAATCTATTTTTACCCACCCGACCCGCGGTTTATCCGCGGACTCCGCGGTTGTGTCCGCAAACCGCGCATCTCTAGTGTGAACGTAAATGTTGTCTGTCTATCTGTGTTGGCCCTGTGATGAGGTAGCGACTTGTCCAGGGTGCAAACCGCGCATCTCTAATATATACGTATATACATACATACATACATACATACATACATACATACATACATACATACATACATACATACATACATACATACATACATACATACATACATACATACATACATACATACATACATACATACATACATACATACATACATACATATATATATATATATATATACACACACACACATCTAT